>NC_053447.1:46281629-46408773 GCF_007990345.1 Gossypium hirsutum | reverse complement strand
GTAGTCACTGACACTAGAAGGTGCAGTGACAGTTCAAGCTAACAAGTATGATAACGGAAGTTGCTTGAGGATTAGAGCAATTTAATTCACTTGTTCTTAATAGTGTTCCATTGCCACCATCGGAAGGTGTGGTTAAAGTAAATGTTTAAGTCTTAGATTAAATATAGAAGCTTGGTAAGATATTCATTGAAATTTAATGCATCGGCAATCATCTATCCTTTTATACCTTTTGAGCACTTAGTATTCTGTAGAATATTCACGTTGGGGATCTCAGATTATTATTATCGTATTTATCTTATTGATTTCAAGTTATTGCTTTGACAACTACTCTCACAATTTATCTCGTTTCTATCTATTTATTGCACTGACATTGATAGACAAAAGATAACCATTCTTGTGGGATCGATATCCAGCAGACTGATATCTGTCTACTATACTTGCATCGATAGTGTATGCTTACACATTGTTGCTGTGATGTTAAACAACCGATTAAGTTTTGGTGCTATTGTCGGGGATGACGTTTGTTTGATATTTATTTTTGTTTATTTTTTATTTCATAATATTTTGTTACTAACTTTTCTTTTTGTTGCTATTTTCAAATTTTATTTTAGGTATTGTATGACCCGAAAAAATTCAGAGTTTATTGTTGATTTTGATCTAGAAATTAAAAGAACCGTTCGGAGGAGACTTCAAGAACAAAGGAATATGACTTTACCAAAAAATGATGAAGTCATACCCCCGATGCTGAACTAAAATGCTAATGACCTACCATTGCCGAAAGACGCTCAAATACAAAATAGGACTATACAAGATTTGTAGTACCTACCTGTCTTGGATGACTTACAACCGAGAGCTGTTAGGCCAGGAATCCAAGCTGAAAATTTTGAACTCAAACCAATAATGTTTCAAATGCTAGATTCTAATCGGCAATATGCTGGACTGCCACATGAAGATGCACGAGAACATCTTAAATCATTTTTATTGATTTGTGCTTCCTTTAGTCAACAAGGCATTCTTGATGTCATTTTGAAAATACAATTATTTCCTTAGTCCTTGCACGGAAGAGCTCGTACTTAATTCCTTAGGCTACCTGTCGGATAAATTACTTCTTGGAATGCACTAGCAATATAGTTTGTTTTGGATTTAACCTGTCGACAATTAATGCTCATCTCTGAAATGATATTATAGCTTATTATCAGCTGGATGATGAGAATATTTACACCACATGGGAATGTTATAAATCTTTGCTTCGACGTTGTCTCATGCACCACATTCAACAGGAAACACAAATTGAGATTTTCTATAATGGGCTGAATTTACATGAGGATTCTTTTCAACGCATCAGCCAATGGCCCTTTGCTGGATTGTACTTATAATGATGCTATTAGAATTCTTGAAAGACTTGCTCAGAATGATTACCAATATTCTATCTCTAGAGCTGCACAAGCAAAAGCTACTTCGAGAGTTATTGAATTGGACGCAATATCTGCACTTAGTGCTCAAGTTTCTTCTCTTGCAAATATGATAAAAGGGACTAGTGACGTTGCACTTATACAAGTCGCTCAACAAGATGCTTATACTTTTTGTTGTGAGATTTGCAGTGACAACCACAACTATGAAGATTGTCCACAACATGCAGAGAATGCCTTTTATGTCAGTAACATCCGCAACAATTCTTATAGCACATTATATAATAATTCTGCACGCAATCAACAGTCTTGGGGAAATCAAAATACTAGATAAAATGCTGCGACATTCCGATATAGGAACATATCTATTCAAGGCAATTATAATTCAAGACAAGGGCATTACAATCAACAACAACAAAACTACAATCAGCACCCTTAGATGCATCCACACAAGAATCAGACGCAGTCACAATACTTTTCAAAGTCGAATCAGCATGTTCAAGAACATCGATGATAACAGTATATGCAAGCTCTTCCTTCTGACCTGTTAGTAGCTCTTGAGGTTTTAATGCGGGAACATATGACTCGCATAGAAGCTATTGTGCAAGGGAATTCATCTTTTATTTGGGCGTTGGAGGCACAATTAAGAAAACTTGCTTCGAATTTGAATACTTGACCACCAGGTACACTACCTAGTGACATGGAAAATCCCAGCCCGAGAGGGAAAGAACACTGTAAGGCTATCACTTTCAAGAGTGATAAACAAACTGGTGAGCCGACTACAGACTCTACTATAGCACCTTAAGATACTGGTGAAGTGATCCTTGGTGAAAAGGTTGAATCTAAAGAGCTTGTTGATGTACTAGACAAGGAAGTTCCATAAATTGTCACTTATATGCTTAATTTCTGTTCCTCAAAACTATCGATGCAATCAAAGGTGTCGACACAATCAGATGCATCTCTACCTTTACATTTTCCACAAAGATTCAGGGAGAATGAGCAGGATAAGCAGTACCAACAGTTCCTAAACATACTAAAGCAATTTCAGGTCAATATTCCTTTAGTAGACACTCTTGTGTAAATTCTGAATTATGAGAAATTTATGAAGGAGCTCTTGTCCAAGAAGAAGCTCAGTGATATGGAAACTATTGCACTTACAAAGGGTTGTAGTGCTGTTTTGACAAACAAGTTGGCCCCCAAATGAAAGATCCTTGAAGTTTTCCTATTCCATGTTCAATTGACAACCATTATTTGGGCAAGACTTTATGCGACTTGGGAGCTAGCATCAACCTAATGCCACTATCTACTTTTAGAAAGTTAGGAATTGGTCACATGAAACCTATTGCAGTGACATTGCAACTACCTGATCGATTATTGGCTCAACCTGAAGGGCAAATCAAAGATATCTTAGTTTGTGTGGATAAATTCATTTTTCCAGCTTATTTTATCATGCTTGATTGCGAGGCAGACAAGGAAGTTTCCATAATCTTGGGACAACCATTTTTAGCCATTGGACAAACTCTTATTGATGTTTTCAAAGGTGAACTAACCATGCGACTTAATGATGAGCATGTTACCTTCAGTGTTTTCGAATCTATTCAATGTAAGGATAAAGAAGAATGCCATATTGTTGATGTGCTCAATGATCTAATTGAGGAAAAATTCAATGACTAAAGCACAATAATTTTTAAGGAGTTTGCAGTGACATCCGATGATGAATTCTTAGATAATTGTGACAGCATGGTTGAAGCTAATAATATTGAACTCAGGCATGGATGGTAGATTGAATCCTTAGACTAAGCCAACAGAACAACTCCAATTTTCAAGCCATCTATTAATGAAGCTCCTAATTGAAACCACTACCTACTCATCTTAAATACGTCTTTCTTGGTGATAACAATACTCTTTCAGTTATTGTCTCCGCAACATTGGGTGTAACTCAAGAAGAGAAATTGATCCATATTCTTAAGCAACATAAACGAGCTATTACTTGGAGTATTACTGATATTCGTGACATTAGTCCATCTTTTTGCATGCACGAGATAAAGTTGAAAGATGAAGGTAAGATGTTGGTTGAGCAAAAAAAAAGGTTAAATGAGAAGATAAAGAAAGTTGTTAAGAAAATAATTATAAAATGGCTTGATGCTGGAATTATTTACCCTATTGCTGATAGCAATTGGGTAAGTACAGTGCAAAACGTTCTTTAAAAAGTGGCATCACTATGGTTAGCAATGAAAAAGAAGAATTAATTCCTACACGTATTCCTACGAAATGGCGAGTCATATGGATTATTGCAAACTTAATGCTGCCACAAGAAAGGACCACTTTTCACTTCCTTTCATTGACCAAATGTTGGATAGGCTTGCTAGAAAAGCCTATTACTGTTTCTTAGACGACTATTCTGGACACAATCAAATTGCTATTGCACTGAAGGATCAAGAGAAAACAACTTTCACTTGTCCCTTTTGTACTTTTGCTTTTCGCCGTATGACTTTCGGTCTTTGCAACGCACCACTTACATTTCAAAAGTGCATGATGGTAATATTCTCGAATATGATTGAAGATTCTTTAGAGGTTTTTATGAATGATTTCTTTGTGTGGGAATGATTTTGATCATTGTGCTGACAATTTGGATAAAGTATTTTAGCGATGTGAAGACACACATCTTGTTCTAAATTGGGAAAAATGCCATTTCATGCCAACTGAAGGTATTGTGTTAGGCCATCGCATCTCTAATGAAGGCATTGAAGTAGACAATGCTAAAGTGCAAATCATTGAGAAATTACCTCCATCGACAAATGTGAAAGGTATTTCTAGTTTTTTGGGCATGCGGGGTTTTACCAAAGATTTATTAGAGATTTCTCGAAAATTTCAAAGTCTTTATGCCCATTACTGGAACAGAATAAAAAATTCATCTTTGACAATGCATGTCTGGATGCATTCATTCAATTCAAGATGCAGCTAGTAAACGCACCCATTGTCGTTACACCAGATTGGTCTCAACCTTTTGAAGTAATGTGTGATGCAAGCGACTTTGCTGTGGGTGCTGTTCTAGGACAACGCAAGAGAAAAATATTTCACACCATCTATTATACTAGCAAAACTCTTACAGAGGCTCAAATCAATTATACCACTACAGAGAAAGAATTGTTGGTTGTAGTCTTTGCTTTCGACAAGTTTCGTTCTTATCTTGTTGACGCAAATGTTACCATATTTATTGATCAGTGGGCATTGAGATATTTTTTTGCAAAGAATGATGCAAAACCATGACTTATACGTTAGATCTTACTGTTGCAAGAATTTGACATCGAGATAAAAGACCGTAAAGGTTCAGAGAATCAAGTTATAGACCATCTATCTTGTTTGGAAATTGGCAGCGAAGATAGAAACATACTTGAAATTGTTGACGCATTCCCAGATGAGAAGTTATTTGCTATAGATGCAACCCCTTGGTATGCGGATTTGGTTAATTATCTAGTGTGTGGAAAACTCCCATTAGGTGTCATAGGCCATAAAAAAGAGATTTTTTCGTGAAATAATGAAGTACCATTGGAATGAGTCGTACTTATTCAAGGTATGCAATGACAACATTATTCGGCGTTGTGTTTTGGAAGAGGAGATACTTTCAATTCTGAAGTACTTTTATAATGCTCCTTCTGGAGGTCATTTTGGTGGCATGCAAACTACTGCTAAGGTTCTTCAATCTGGATTCTACTGGCCTTCATTATTCAAAGACGATCACAATTTTGTGAATTAATGCGATAGATGTCAGTGCACTAGCTCTATATCCTGATGCAATGAAATATTGTAGCAGCCAATTATGGAGGTTGAATTATTCGATGTTTGAGGTATGGATTTTATGGGACTATTTCTAAGTTCATTTGGAAATCTTTATATATTAGTAGCTGTTGACTACATCTTGAAGTGGGTTGAAACTTTTGCAAATCCCAAAGGATGATGCAAAGACAGTGCTTAAATTATTTCGCAAGCATATACTCACCCGGTTTGGGACACCAAAGGCATTGATTAGTGATCAGAGTACACACTTTCATTGCAACCAAGTGGCAATTGTACTGCAGAGATATGGATTTAATCATAGAATGACTACTACTTATCATCCGCAAACTAATGGAAAAGTCGAAGTATTGAATCGACAAATTAAAACATTCTTGAGAAGGTTGTGAACCCTTCGAGGAACGATTGGTTTTTCAAACTTGATGATGCTTTATGGGCATTGTGGACATCATACAAAACTCAATTAGGGATGTCATCGTTTCAATTGGTTTTTAGGAAAGCATGTCACTTGTCAGTTGAACTGGAGCACAAAGCAATGTAGGTAAGTAAGCAAGTGAACATGGACTATGAAGCTGTTGGAAGGAAAAGGTTGTTGGATATCACTGAACTAGGGGAGATTAGGAGAAATGCCTATGAAAACGCTGTAATTTACAATGAAAAGACTAAACAATGGCGTGATAGAATTATTTTGTAGCGACAATTTATTGCAAGTCAACAAATTTTATTATTCAATTCTAGACTGAAACTATACCCGGGTAAATTGTGCTCTCGTTGGTTTGGAGCTTTCGAAGTTGTCGAAGTATTTCCTCATGGTGCGGTCACAATTAGAGATTTACATGATGGAGACTAGTTTAAAGTGAATAGCCAGCGATTGAAACATTACCTTGGGAATATTGATCAAAAGCAAGTAGAGACCATTAAATTGGTCAAAAAAGTTTAATTCTGATGAAATTTATTATTATGTAATTTTATTTTATTTTTGTTTCTGTTCAAGTTTGTTTTACTTTTTTATTTTTATTTTTGCAGAATAATTAGGTACCATTTTTGAAGCACTTGGGTTTTATTGTCAACGTAGTTCGTATTATTGTATTGTCACGTATGACTCACCACGAATGAAGGGCAAATCAGAATTTTTAGATCCCACCGTTTGATCAAAAGTCACCTAGCCGTCTAGTCTGTCTGAGTGGGTGCAATTCTCATTGGACATATTTATTCCCACCAGTTTTATTTCCATTCACAAAAGTCACGCCTTCCCATCTTTTTCTTTCACTCGCTATAAATTCCCTCTTTATTGGGCCGACTATAACACATACAAATTAGCCATTTTTATTCATTTTCTCTTCCCCAAGCTCTACCTTAACAACTTTAAATCATCTTCACTCTACAAAACAAAGAAAATATGGCAAGAATGAGAGAATTAGTTAGGAAAGCTACCAAGCCTGTTGAAGAACACTCATCCTCTGCAACTGTAGCTCGTGAATTGAAATCCTTCATGCCAACGGAGAAGAAAAGGAGCCGATGATCTTTTTAACGAAAGCGGCCAAGGACCAGTTTCAAGACAACATTTTGAAGCAAAACTTCAACCCAGAACATGGCATTCTCCTTTTGCAACAACAAGACTTGGGCAAGTAAGTCTACAAAACCATCTCTAAGCTGAAGTAGATGCTTTCTGTACGCATCCTGGAAGCCATTCTCCTTAGTTGGTACGTGAGTTTTACGCTAACCTTTATGACCATGAGTTAGAGTTTATCTTTATTTGAGAAGGCTTAATCCCATGGGATGCTAAAAAAATTAATGAGTTGTACAACACTAACGTAGATGTAGATGAACATTATAGTTTATTGAGGATACCATAGACGACAAAAGGGACCTGTTGGTGATGGATTTATATGTCGAAAGAGCATTGTGGACGAGTTCACACCAAAAGAATTATACGATGCACTACCACTTCTTGACACTGCAAAGTAAAAGATGGTTTATTGTCAACTGTAAGCTACTGCCCTCTACTCACAGCACCATGGTCAACCTCGATAGAATGTGTCTGATACATTCAATTGTCAAAGGTAGAAATATTGATGTAAACGCAATACTCTACCAGGAGATTATTGATTACGCTGCAAGGCAAACTGGAATTTTGGTTTTCCCATCGTTGGCGATGCTAGTGTACCAGTAGCAGGGGATTGTGAATAAGAGACCGATAAATGAAACCTTTATTGAAAGAATAACCCGTGGCAAGAATATGCTGACAATGAAGGAGGCAGGGACCAGCAAGACAAGGAAGGTCAAAACCAAGGCAGAAAGTAGGGGAACAAACCTGACTGCACTGATATCGTTGTTGAGAAAAATGCAGGATATCGAGAAGTTGGCCAATTCCATCAGCAATAAGTAGATTAGGCTTGTCGCTACGATAGAGGATATGGATAGATCACAAAATTTGTTCTACGCTTATACTAAGGCCTAAAAAAACTCTATTGTTGCCGCATTAAGTCAGTTAAGCTCAACCCCACTCCCAAAATTTCTAATATTCTCACCGATCATCCGAGTTTATGAACCCTCATTTGAGGAAGATGACTTAGGGGACCGAGACAGATCGGTGGAATCCCTTCCCATTGTGCACGTCTCTGATGTTGAAAAAGAAGAGGACTCAAGGGACGTTGAGGAGTATATGCGAATGATTGATAGACTAGTAGAGGGTGACTTCATTGCTGGTCAAGAGGCGCCTGTTGTTGAGGAGGAAGAAGTCCGTGTTGCAGTTGTGAACGAGAAGGCCGATGAAGAAAATACTGAGAAAGAACCTGCTGAGAACATTATCAATGCATCCGAGTTTGAGGGTGCAACTATTGATAATCTGGAGTGAGATGGAGTTAGACCGGTGGAAGCTGTAGAGGTAACAAGTGAGAAGCACCACAACTCATTAGCGATAGTGGTCTATACCAGACCCCTTAAGGTGAACCCTCCTACACAATAAGCAGCCGATGATGCAGGGGCAACGTCGAAAACTGAGGAGCGATGAGGACCGTGTGAAACCCAAAAAAGAGAAGAGAAAACACTCCAAAGACAAAAAGCGCAAGAAGGAAGAAAAAAAAAGAGGAAGAAGAAACATCGTGCAGCCACATTGATGGCCAAGGAAAACTGAGTTAGTTTATTTTATGGTTTAGTTGTAGTATTCATGCATTGAATGTAGTTGTAATTTTCATTTTGTTAGTGAACATTGTCTTTGCATTTTTATTGTCATTGCATTTTAATGTTAGTGCATTGGGGACAATGCAAACTTTAAGTTTGGGGGAATGCATATTGGCTTTGGAAATACACCCACATTTTAAATTATTTTTTTAGTTTTTAATGAAATATGCAAGGTTTATTTGTAATAAAAATGTGTTTGAAAATTTTTGTTACATTCGTTACTTAATTCTTGAATCATGTGAACTATCAATAAATGAGTTGGATAAATTTGACTAAATGTTGTATCTTCAATTCGTTGATGAATAACTTAGGTTGCATTAGTAATGGATGACTAGTAGCATTCCTTAAATCTTGAATGAATCTTCCTTTTACAGCTGCTTATATGTATATATAATTATGAATAAGAGACACTCCAAGGTGGGTGTATTGTGAAATGTTAAAGAGGGAACACTCCAATGCAAGCACTAGAAAAATGAATCTAGCCAAAGGCTGTCGCTGCATGAGTGTGTGTCGACGCAATTATGTACTTCCTGGGGTTGTTGGACTCTATTGTTACTTCTCAGGAACAAGGGTACAGTAAGGCAACGATATCCCTTATTCACAAAAAAAGAAAAAGAAAAAAAGAGACATAAATTGTACAATAAATGTTATATTGGTAGATAGAATTTAGGATTTAAAGCATGATGCTGGTGTTGATGAAGTTGCAATCTTATTCATTCATACTTATGTATTGTCGAAGCAATATTCTGTCATCTAAATGTAACTCATTCATTCAGATTTTAGGTGATTCAAGTTGTTAGAATGATCATTTGCCTTAGTTAATTGTTGTGTAGCCTTGCTAGTTTCTACTTTACTTGAGGACAAGTAAAAACTCAAGTTTGGGGGTGTGATAATACTAGAAATAACATATGTTTTCTCCCTACTTCTTAGTTAATTTGTACCCATTTAGTTATCTTTAGCACATATTTTAGCATTTCTACTTTAGTAAAATCGTATTTTATAACTCAGTGGATCTTTGGCTATTTATCATTAATTTTGTCATGTTTTGGTACCAATGTCGCTGCATGAGTATTTTCAGATTGCACCCAGAATTGTCGTTGCATCTGACAGCTGTCCAGATAATAACAAAAAGGTGTGAGCTGTCTAGCCTGGTACAACCAACTTGTACGTATAGAGGCAACATGATACTGATAAAAGGACACCTGTGCTATTTGGATAAATATTAATATTGACGTGAAAAGAAAGAAGGGGGAAAGCTTTTGGATTATCTTCTTCAACCTATCTTTCAAAGCTTTTCGGCGATGGCAGCTTAAGTCTCTTACGGGTGAACCGATGCGAAAGGAATGCAGACCGACTCTTGATGAAGAGCCCTGAGTGTGACACAAGAGGGAATAGAGAGATTCAAGTTTAGTTGTGTAGGAATAGTATTCTCCACTTGTTTCTTTTATTTTTCTTTTTCTAAATGCTGGTGATTACTTTCTATTTCATGTTTGTACGGAGGTATACATGATTTCTGGGTTAAATTTTATTTTATTCAATCTTCTTTCTACTGTTTAATCTTTGAGTTTAAATGTTTTTGGCATGGAAGTGTTACTGGGGTCACTGACACTGGAAGGTGTAGCGACAGTTTAAGCTAACAAGCATGACAACAGAAGTTGCTTGAAGATTAGAGGAATTTAATCTACTTGTTCTTAATAGTGTTCCATTGCTATCATCGGAAGGTGTGATTAATGTGCATGTTTAAGTCTTAGATTAAATATAGAAGTTAAGTTTGGTTAGATATTCATTGCAATTTAATGCATTGATAATCACCTATCCTTTTATACCTTTTAAGCACTTAGTATTCTGTTAATATTCACGTTGGGGATCCCAGATTATTATTATCGTATTTTATCTTATTGTTTTCAAGTTATTGCTTCGACAACTACTCTTACAATTTATCTCGTTTCTATCTATTTATTGCTCTAACATTGATAGAAAAAAGAGAACCATTCTTGTGGGATCGATATCCGACAGACTCATATCTGTCTACTATACTTGCATTGACAGTGTACGCTTGCACATTGTTGCTGTGATGCTAAATAGTTGATCAAGAGACTTTGTCACTTTTTTCCCTTTTTCATGGTACCTCACTCAAAATTGTTTTTCTTTTTCATGTACTTTTTCTACTCATTGTTTTTGAATTTTTTTTTTATCTTTTTGCACTTTTAGGCTAATCTATAATCACTATACTCTACTAATATTTCATATCGCTCTATTTTTACAAAACCACTATAATGTATCTACTTATCCCTCAATATGTATTGTTAGACGTCTATAATCATGTAGTTTAGGACCAAAGAAAAAGGTAAGCACAAATTATCATTTTTAGCTCCGGTTTTGTATAAAGGTTCATCAAGAAGTGTTTTTTGGCTCAAAAATAGGTGCTAAAGATGAATAAATAAGGTTAACTTTTTGGCTCTGGGTATCTACCAAAAAATACTTAGGTCATTATTAGGTATCTCAATATTGACAAATTTAGTCAACCAAATAATCACAAATTTAACAATTTATTATCCATACCAGCATGCTTGTTTCCTTGTATTCTCCATATCATTTGGAAAATTCAATTGCTTAATAACTATTTACAGTGTAATATATAGAACTTAATAGTCTAAAAAATTTAAAATCACCTAATTTCATCCAAATTTATTGTAAACACAATCAACCTATGTACATGCTCTTAACCAATAACTTGTATTTTTACAAGCTCAAGTACACTATGGATAAGAAAAATCAAAGAAAAAACATAAAAATTTAAAACAAAATTTACCCCTCACTTTAGATAACACATTGTCCTTAATGTGTAGCCCTGTAAAAGATAGGGAAAGAAGTTACTCGATTAATCGTGATAGGTTCATGAGGTATTGGTGGGTACCTTTTCCTTTGATCATTGATGGCTCAAAACTGTTATTCTTCTTCCATGTTAAGTTGCTGCATAGAAAATTTAAACAGAAAACAACTACTAAGCTATTTATTAACTCCTACTCTTAACAATTTAAATAAATTAAAAATCATCCAAAAATTAATACAATCTTTAAAAATAAAACTAAAAGTTCAGTCATCCTCCTCAAAATCCATCTCTTCATCCCCTCCCCCTATTCAGTTCCTTTTCCTTCTTCACTCTCTTGTTCATTTTCTTTCTGCTCTGTATGTATGAGCCTAAACAAATATGGCATATAACTAGGTACCTAATATTGTTTTGCCGAGAAAATTCTTGAAAAATCATACCCGACTCTTACATCCAGTGTATCATCCAGTCTAGCTTGGGATGACTGCTCTCACCAATTTCCTGTTGAGCAGTTGATTTTTCTTTTCTTTGCAATGAAGCTGAAGTGGCCATCAGCTCTTGCTGGGGTTTGTTCTACTCTTTAATTTGGTGATATGTATACAGAGTGTCGTCGATTATGCTTTGAGATGACTTCATTGATTACTCTATAGATTCCATCAGAACGCCTTCTTTTTTACATAAGATCCTCACTAAGTGAGGAAAGAAGACTCCCACTCTTTGGTCGCTAACAAATCGATACATATTTTGACGTATCCACAGTACGAGCGTAAAACAAAATCGCTCGAAAAGTATTAATATTAGAAACATTCAAAGTAGGAGCTATTCTAGTGCACATAAATTGAATCCACATTTTTGCTTCAGGAAACATTATTGCTTGATTTCAAGAGGTTGAAATATCAGTACCTAGGCGACATTTCCCTCTGTTAGGAAGTTTATAATATTTTCCATGTTTATGTCTCGAAAGTAATCCAAATAAGTTTCTCCTATAAAATCTTTTTCATAAAATGGAGCATTATAAAATTCACAAATAACTTGAGGGGTGATTCATACATCTTTCCCTCGTATAGGTGTTGATTCCCATCTATAACCTTCAGCTTTTTTACACTTTTGGTCCCATAAAAATGCATAAAATTCCTGAACTATAGGGACCACAATAGAGTCTTTTGGGATCGTACTTAAACGTTCCCATCTATGATATCTAACTAAAAACCATATTATTGATATAGAACTATCGATGGTTGAAATCCCCTCTCTTGAATAAACATTTTCCCTTGAAGTTCTACAATAAAAATATTTAATGTTTGGATTTGAAAAATTAGAGGGGTTTAGAACTGTCGAAGGTTCTGGTTCATTAGTTCTTCTAAGCTTTCGTGGAGGCATTCTGAATATTGTTTAAATTTAAAAACTAATGAACTAGCAAGGGAAGTTTCCAATGGAACAGTAAAAATAGGGGTTAGAAACCCTTAGCCTTATATGGAAATTAGTTAGATTCCCTTGCAAAATGTTGTTTGTTCCATCTTCAAGTTCTTGTACTGAAGGAGTCTAAAAATAAGAGCTGCAAAACAAAGATCTTGGGAACAAAAGGAGATTTGGAGGTTTTAAGGATTTTAGGATTTTGAAAGAGTTAGAGGTTAAAAGATTTTAAGTAATGGTTAATAGTTTTTTGAAGTTTTAAAATAAAAAGTTTTGGGCTTAAAACCGGGTATAGTAGGAATTAGTCCGTCAGGTTGCGCAAATACCTTGTAAAAAATTGCAACGATGTCGTGACACAGGGGTTTTGTGTCGCGACACCCCTGACAGGTTGCCATTCGCACAACATCGGGGTTCAATGTCGTGACACACTTGGAACTTTGGATTTCTGGGTAAACTGGCTTTGGCATCACGACACATAAAGTCTGTGTCACAATGTCAAGTTGATTTTCTCATTTTTTTTGATTCTGGCCTTAGCATTGCAACTCGGGATTACCGTGTTGTAACATTGACTCAGTTTTCACCCAAATTTCCAATTACTAGAGTGTCATGGTTCCTATACAACATAAATTTAATAAGAATTAAAATCTAGACTAACAGTTAGGTAGATATACAATATTTTACAAAAACTTAAACATCAATGTAAATAATTCCAGTTTTACTGCTAGATTCATCCAACAGTACCATTAATTGACATAAGGACGATTCTCTAGTTCTTTCAGTAGTAGTTAATCGCCCGTCGTGCCACTTCACCATCTTTCGCTTATCTATTTTATTGAAGCTGCTCTTTTGTCCTGCATGGATTAAAGGAAGTACATTGTAACACCCCTACCCTGTATTCGTCGCCAGAATAGGGTTATAGAGCATTACCATAAAAAACATAACTTATAATCATTCATTTCTAAATATTTCATAAATTACATCATAGTCCACTCAAACACATGCATATCATCCCTTATTTGAGCCATCAAGGCCTTAGAGACACTTTAAAAATGATTCAGGATTAAATCAGAAACATTTAAAACTTATGGAAAAAGATAGAAAATTTCACACTGTTGGGGTCACACGGTTGAGACACACGCCCGTGTCTCATGCCATGTGGGCATTTGAAATAGGGACATAGGGCCGTGTCCCAGCCTTTGTATGTGCCCGTCTAACTCTCTGATTTGGGTCACACGGCCAAGCCATACTCCCGTGTCCCAAGTCGTGTAAGCTTCGAATGGCCTCACACGCCCGTGTGGTAAGCCGTGTGGTAGGCCGTGTGGTAGGCCGTGTAACTCTTGAAAAATCACCTTTAAAACCTACAAGGGACACATGGTCATTCCCATGGCTGTGTGTCACACACGACTAAGACACACGTCCATGTCTTTGGCCGTGTGGACAGGAAATAGGCCAAATTCAAGCCATTTTTTCACCCAATTCAAGCACACATCTACAAGCCATTTGCACGTTCAATCAAACCTTAAAACATCCCTAAAAGATGCATAATAAAACCAATTCAAGAGGTCATTTATCCATACAACCAATATGCAAAAAGGCACCTCAAACACAATGTATCAAACATACCTAAACATGTGCATATTTAACCATTCATCAACTAACTTATTTCCATACCAAATAATATCACAATTTACACATTTCAACTATACCATACTAGATTCATGCCATGTCAAAGTAACATTACCATTTGGACCATTTCTCACATGCATCAAAACCATATAAATGACACAAATCTAGCCATTTCCAAATGGTACCAACAGCCAACATATATATGGAAATACGAAAATATACACACATTTTCGTGCCCTTTTTAACTCAAATTTATCCAGTTTCGATAAAATTCTTGTCGAAAAATATATAATTATTATAAAATAATTAAATTATACTTAAATTATTAACATGTTGAATTTTACTTATTTTTATAATAAATTTTGATTAATTTTGATCATTTTCGACAGATTCACATAGAGGGCGAGAAACAGCTCGGTAGACACTACTAGAAGCGTAAAACTGAGAAGTAATTTTGAAGCATCAAGGTGAATTAATTTTTCAGCCTAAGATGGTCCAAATTATGTGTATTAATTCATAATATAATTAATTTTAATTTTAATCCAATTTAATTTGGGTTAAATAAATTATTGTTAATTAATTATGAAAAGGGGCCAGTTGAGCTGAACCGAGAAAATCGATCCTACTGAGCACTGCGCAGCCCAAAACTGTCCCACATTCTGACCCAATCAGCTTGTTTGGCTGATTATTTGGCTTGCAAAATGGCTGTTGAAGACTCCTTCAATTTGCATTCAAGCCCCTCAATGATTTATGCCTTTCAAGATTTGCCCCTACCTAAAAATAATATATTTGAAATTTTCAAACATGCCACATGTGTGGCCGGCCATGGGGGGAGTCTTTGGCTGCTAATTTTTTCTATTTTTAGTAGCATTCTCAACCTATAAATACCCCCTTGGCTACTCACTTCAAACACATCTAAGACCCATTCATTTCTTCACTTCTTTCTCACTTTTCTCTCTTCATTCCCTTCCAATGTTCTTCATTTTCTTCCCCTATTCCTTTCCCGATTTCACCTATTGAAAAAGAGTCATTCAACCACCGGTTGGAGAAACATTCAAGTGTTCGTGGAAGCCTCAGCTCGACAAGAACAAGCGAAGAAAGAAGAGTGGAGCAAACTAGTCAAGCTTCGGAGAAACACCAGATTTGATTCTTGTTCCTTATCCTTTTAATTTTATTGTTGTTGTTGTGAACATGTCTATGAATATTTGTGATGTTGATATGTTTAATTTAATTAATATGGATTAAATTTAATTCATGTTAGGTTGGTTACATTTTGTCTACTTGAGTTATTATAGGCCTCGGTAAGATGTTTGATTAAGTAAAATTATGACTAAGTTATTCTTGCGTTACAATTGCAAGGTAACTAATGAATTAATTATTTAAACAGATTGAAGTTGTAATTAATTGACACTATACTTAATCAGTGCATGTTTAATCATCTAAGGTAGCTGAGAGTTGAATTAGCAATGGTATCTAGCGATACATTTGCCTTGCATAACTTGCAAGATTATTGTGATTAAACTGTTTTAAGGTAGAAACACATTGTTACCTCACGTAATCTTTTATGTGCTTATGAGATTGAATTAATTGTTTGAATTGGCATAGAGATATGTACAAGAGATTATTTTAATTTCATAAGTATGTATGTGTGTCAACACATTTACTTATTAAAATTTATTTAATCGGTTGAATTGTCATAGAGATATAGTCTAGAGATAAATGGATTTTTGTAGGTGAGTATGTTCATAAGTTAGCAAATTACCGAGTTACCGTGAATTTATTCGAAACAAGATAAACATGAGTTTAACAATTTCAAGTTAAGAAACGTAATTAATCTAACACTATTATGTCATCTTGATTAAAATCATCTTCTAAAATCATACATTGGAACTGTTATTTTATTTTTATTAATTTTACTTAGTTAAAATCCTAGTTTTTAATCACCTCCTCAAAATCAAAATATTTTTCTTCACCAAAGTGTTTTTAAAATTGCATTCATAAATAATTCTTTTCACAGTCCTTGTGGGTACGATAACGAGACATTTACTTGTCACTTCATTACTTGTCGTGATTATGTACACTTACACATTTCTGTCGTTCCAAGTTTTTGGTGCCGTTGCTGAGGACTGCTTTAAAGGACAATATTTGTCAAATTGTTAATTTTGCATTTTGGTCTATTTTTTTGTTAAATTTTAATTCCATTTTTTTGTGTTTGTTTCAGGTGTTTATGAGTATTGATCAAATTATTGACTTACTCTCTATAGACCCTAAAATTGAAAGGACTTTCTGACAAAGGAGAAACAAGCGAACCAAAGAAGGACCGAAGAGATGAATTTTGAAAGTCCAAACCAAAATCCAGGAGGAGCATTCGCTATAATACTCACAATCTGATCATTGATGCCGATGACAGAAACTGTGCCATTCGGAAATATGTGATTCCTCTATTCAACAAGCTCAACCTGAGTATTAGAAGACCTGAAATCGAGGCATAACAATTTGAGCTAAAGCCGGTCATGTTCCAAATGTTGCAAAATATGGGTCAATTTAGTAGGATTCCTATTGAAGATCCATATCTTCATCTTCGGCTACTCATGGACTTGAGTGACTCATTTAAACTAGTCGGGGTGACCGAGGATGCGTTGAGACTGAGATTATTTCCATACTCCTTAAGAGATAGAGCAGAAGTGTGGTTGCACTCCCTACCGTTCAGTTCCGTAACTACATGGCAAGAGTTGGTTGAACATTTCTTAATGAAATACTTCCCTCCATCTTTAACGACCAAGATCCGAAATGAAATCACTTCATTTTAGCAACTTGACAAAGAATCTTTATATGAGGCATGTGAGTGATTCAAGGAGTTATTACGAAATTCCCTCATCACGGCATTCCTTGCTGCTTTCAAATAGAGACTTTCTATATTGGTCTCAATATTCATACTAGAATGGTGGTGGATACTTCGGCAAATGGAGCCCTTCTTTCTAAGCCTTATAATGATGCTTATGAGATTACTGAAAGAATTGCTAGCAATAACTATCCACGGCAAACCAACCGAGCATCCTCAGGAAGACGAGTAGCAGGAATACATGAAGTTGATGCGCTTACTTTTTTGGCAGCCCAGGTATCCTTTATGTCTTCTATGCTTAAGAATATAACTGTTAATGGTTTCAATGGTAATCTAACAGGTCAGCAACCGAACCAGTTCGAGGATATTTATTGTGAATACTGTGGAGATGGCCATTTCTTTGAAAATTTCTCATCGAATCAAGAGTCAAAATATTACATGGGAAATCAAAATTTGAATGGTCCATTGTCAAATTTTTACAACTCTTCATGGTAGAATCATCCAATTTATCTATGGAGTAATCAGTGGGAGGACCATAGCGACTCTTCTATGTCATTTTGACCAAATTATCTGCTAGAATATTCTCGACAAGTGCAACAACCCACACCAACTAAATCTTCAAGTAATCTTGAGAATTTACTGAAGGCGTACATAGCGAAGAATGATGAACTAATCCAAAGCCAAGCAGTAACATTGAAGAATTTAGGAAACCAAGTGGGACAGCTAGCCAATGAGCTCAGAAGCAGATCCCAAGGTATTTGGCCTAGTGATACAAAAAATCTGAAAAGTACGGGAAAAGAGCATTGCAAAATCATCACTTTACAAAGTGGGAAGATATGGGAACCCAAAGCCGTCGAGGTTGAAGATAAGCCTATTGTAGCTCAAGGTAGAGAGGAAGTTCAACTGAGTGTTGAAACTCCTGTTCCACAAAAGTCAGTTATGATGATCCTTGATGAGGTAAACTCTAAACCAGTTAGTTCTGATTACCTAACACCCTTGTCGGATACATAAAAATCTCCACAAAAGAGATGTCTAGTTAAAGCTAACATTCCACCACTATTATATCCCTAACGATTCCAGAAGCAGCAAAATGATACTCAGTTGAAAGAAATCTTTGATGACGAGGTGACTTTTAGTGACTTCGATGTTGCAAAATCGCCAGATATAGTTGAAGACTGCTCTGCTATTTCCAAGATGGAATCGCTGGCTTCTACAAAATTAGAGCTCAATTCGAAGTAGGGACACATGGCCGTGTCTATGCTCGTGTAACTCACTGACTTGGGTCACACAACGAAGCCAAATACCCGTGTGCCAGGCCGTGTACCCCTCGAAATAGCCTCACACACCCGTGTGCCAGGTCGTGTGCTAGGCCGTGTAACAGCATGACTTCTAACCCTTTGAAAGCTAATGGGGACACACGGCTATGTCGCCTAGTCGTGTATCACACACGGCTGAGACACATGCCCATTTTTCTAGCTATGTGGACGAAAAATGTGCCATTTCCAAGCCATTCTTCTTACCTCAAAACTAACCACTTGCACAAACCAAACGTACCTATTTTCAAGCATTCAATGGCACTTAATATATGCATATACAAGCTAGAACATTATAGTAAGTAACCATTCAACCAATATGTCAAATTGGAACCTCAATCGCAACAATCAAACTTGGCTAAACACCTACCAAATTCTTTCATAATTCAAACCACCAATAGAACAACTTTAATGCGACATTTACCATAATGTTCGTATACCAATTACATGTACCACAAATACCATTATGACCATTTCCACACATATACCATTTAATCTTAATAATCATAAAAAATGCCAAATACGTTCAAGGCTACCAAAACTAACCATTAACAATTCAAGGCACTATCTATATCATACTAAAACAACATCTCATAGCATACCTTAATGTTCATCCATTCAACTACCATTACTAAGTACTTAGATGCTAAAATGACAAACACTTAAAAATATACCATACATACATGATATCATATCAACTATATTATCAACCAAAATAACATATATATATACAAGCCACACATAATGGCTAATTTCATCGCACAAAGACACCTATACATGCCATTATAACTATGACTCAAAATCATTAAAATCTACCGATATAGCCGATGGATTGTGTGATGTATCTCCAACAAGCTTTCAACCTGAACGAGCGTCCGATTATCTAAAATCATGAGAAAAAATAAAACAAAGTAAGCGTATAATGCTTAGTAAGTTTGTAATTCATAAACAATGCTTACAATTTCAATATATATAAGCTTAAAAGCAATTTATGAGCATATCCAACATAGCTTGGCACAAGCCTAAGCATAAAAAATAGTTCACATTAGTGATTAACACATAACTTAGCATTTGTATACCCGTTGAACCACTAGAATAATATCGGATACACATGAATCTTGCACACTATGCGATAACACATCGTCGAAACCATTACTTTCTCTTATCTCATATAAATGCCCTCTCTCGAGCCATAAGTGGGTCTGCTCACAGAAGCTGTCGGTTGGAACATAGTTACATGGTGCTGCTCACAGAAGTTGTCGGTCCAAACGTAGCTACATTGTGCTGCTAACACAAGCTATCAAGAAACCGCAACATATGCCGAAAACTTAGCCACCAGTAGGACGTACAGGACTAGCACCTGAAACATAGTAATCCCTAATGACATGTCATTTGTATCCTATATATTCATAAGGTCCAAACGTGATCCGAAAGTCGTTGAAAATTCGTTGGATATTTCGGCAGAGTCGTAATATCGTAATACAATATAATAACATTTAAATCGAGTATATTAAAATGCTAAATAAATGTACGAACTTACTTCAATCACAAACGAAGAAATACGATTGATTAATCCAACACTTTTTCCTTTCCTCGATCTAAATCCGTACGTTACTTTTCTTGATCTAGATAATCAAATTCAACACATTCAAACTTTATTCTATTCATTTCAATCCAAAAATCATATTTTGACAAAATTATGCTTTTGCCCCTATAATTTTGAATTCATTACAATTTAATCGTTAAGCTTATAAAATGAAATTCATGCAATTTGGTACCAACCCACTATAGCCGAATTTTACTTAGGCCCCTAGCAAGCACTACATTTTATTTATTACACAATTTCACCATGAATATTTTTTTATTTTTCAATTTAATCCCTAATGGACAAATTCATCAAAATTCCCTTTACAGAAGTTGTTCAACTATCATCTAACATTAATTTTCATCCATCAAACATAAAAAACAGCTAATATACATTCATGGTAAAGCCCTAGACTTTTAACAGTTGAGCAAATTGGTCCCTAGGCTAGCTAGATTAAGTTACAACGACTCCAAAAACATAGAAATCATTAAAAACGAGATGAAAAATACTTACATGCAAGTGAATAAAGGTTGGCCAAAAGTTAAGCTTTAAAAATTGGCTATTCACTTTCAAATTTTCGGTGGTGTGGCTCAAGTGAGAAGATGATACCATCTTTTCATTATTTTGAATTAATATGTACTTATGCAGTTACCAAATTAACCTTTACTTGTAACTTTAAAATTCACCTATTTATTGTCCATTTTTGTCCAGTCAAACAAACAATGGTCTATTTACCTCATAAACCCCTTACCAATTAATTTCATAGCCATTTGATACCTTTAACTAATAGAACACAAGTTTTGCACCTTGTGCGATTTAGTCATTTTTATCAAATTAAGCATGTAAACTATAAAATTTCTTCACGAAAATTTTTACGACACTACTAACATGCTATAGACATTAAAATATTAATAAAATAAATATTTTGACGTCAGATTTGTGGTCTTAAAACCACTATTCCGATTTCACTGAAAATGGACTGTTACAACTTTCCCCAGTAATGGAATTTTAATCCTCGATAATCTTACTAGAAAAGAGGTTCGGATATTACTTTCTTATAGCTTCTTCGGGTTCCCAGATGGCTTCCTCTATTTCGTGACGTTGCCAAAGAAACTTTACTAAAGCTATGTTCTTATTTCTCAATTCTTTAACCTCTCGTGCCAAAATTCTAATCGGTTCTTCGCTATACGACATATCAGGCTGAATCTCAACATTCGTGGGTGAGATAACATGTGAAGGGTCAGATTGGTACTGTCGTAACATAGAGTGAAACACATTATAAATCCTTTCTAACTCTGACGGTAAAGCTAATTGATACACTACTAGTCTGATTCTTTCTATAATCTCATATGGCCTAATCGCGGACTAAGCTTCCCTTTGCGAATGAAACGAAAAACTTTCTTCCAGGGTGATACTTTTGGAAACACTCTATTGCCGATTTGAAATTCAATGTCTTTACCTTTTAAATCTATATATGATTTCTGTCGATCTGAAGCTGCTTTAAAGCTGTTACGAATTACTTTCATTCTTTCTTCAGTCTCTCGAATCAAATCGACCCCGTAAATATTTTTCTCAGTGAGCTCGGTGTAATATAAGGGAGTTCAGCATTTTTGACCATATAAAGGTTCGTACAGTGCCATATTTATATTTGACTGATAATTTTTATTATACGCGAACTCAACCAACGGTTAATATTTCTCCCAGTTGCCTTCGAACTCTAATACACAACAATGGAACATATCTTCGAGTATCTGAATTACTCGCTTAGACTGACCATCTGTCTGTGGATGAAATGCAGTATTGAAATGTAACCGCGTACCTAGAGCTTCTTGTAACTTGATCCAAAATTGAGATGTAAACAGCGAATCGCTATCTGAAATAATAGAAACTGGCACTCCGTGCAATCTGACAATCTCAGAAACGTATAACTCAGCTAGTCTCTCAAGAGAAAAAGCTGTACGTACCAGAATAAAATGTGCAGGCTTTGTCATACGATCTGTGATAACCTAAATGACATCTTTCTTTCTTAAAGACAAGGGTAAACCTGATACAAAGTCCATCGTAACTCACTCCCATTTCCATTCCGGTAACAAACCAGAAGGTACCTGATGTTTTGCTTTAACTTGCTAACATACTAAACATCCCGATACAAAATCTAAAATCTCTCGCTTCATACTCAGCCACCAATACATTTGTTTCAAATCATTGTACATTTTAGTGCTTCATGGATGAAAAGACAAACTACCACTATGAGTTTCATGCAAAATTTTTTGAATTAACGCTAGATTCCTCGGTACACAAACTCTGCCTTTAAAAAGTAAAAAAATCATCGGACCCAATCTGGAAATCTGAATCAGGAGTTAACCCACACAATTTTTATTTACCTATTAATACATCATTGCATTTCTGAGCCTCACAAATCTGTCGCAAAAACATCAGTTTAGCTTTTAATTCAACTAAAATTGAACCATCATCAGACATCGGCAATTGCGTATTCAACGCTCGCAAAACAAATAGATACTTTCTACTTGGAGCATTAATGACCACATTCACTTTGCCTGGATGATAATCAATAATCAAATTGTAATCTTTCAAGAGCTCGAGCCATCTATGTTGCCTCAGATTCAAATGTTTCTGCGACATTAAATACTTCAAGCTCTTGTGATCGGTAAATATATGACATTTTTCGTCATATAAATGATGTCACCAAATATTTAATGCGAACACAATAGCTGTCAGTTCCAAATTATGCATCGGATAATTCTTTTCATGTGGCTTTAACTATCTAGAAGCATAAGCTATCACTTTTCCTTCTTGCATTAAAACACAACCTAAACCATTTAAAGATGCATCACTAAAAATCACAAATTCTTTACTCGATTCAGGTTGAGCTAGAACTTGAATTGGTGCCTCGGTCAACAGTGCTTTCAACTGATTAAACCTTTGCTGGCATTTCTCAGACCACTCGAACTTCACATCTTTTTGTAGAAGTCTCATCATCGATGTAGCAATCATAGAGAATCCCTTGACGAGTCTTCGGTAATAACCAGCTAATCCTAAAAAAACTTCTAACTTTGGACACATTTCTTGGAGGTTTCCGGTCAAAAACTTCTAAAATTTTACTTGGATCAACTTTGTTGCCTTCGGTTGATACAATATGTCCTAAAAAACTGACTTCCCAAAGCCAAAATTCACATTTACTAAATTTGGCAAATAAATGCTTCTAACGCAAGGTCTGTAATACAATTCTCAAATGCTCGGCATGCTCAGACTCATCTCGAGAATAAATCAAAATATAATCTATGAATACCATGACAAATCGGTCTAGATATAGTCTAAAGATTCTGTTCTTCAAATACATAAATACTAGAGGTGCATTAGTTAAAGCAAAAGACATCACAAGAAATTCATAGTGTTCGTACCTGGTCCTGAATTTAGTTTTCGATACATCATAATCTTTAACTCACAGTTGATAATAACTAGAACGTAGATCAATCTTTGAGAATACCGTTGCACCTATTAGCTGATCAAATAAATTGTCAATCCGTGGCAACAGATACTTATTCTTGATCGTAACTTTGTTGAGCTGACGATAGTCAATACACAATCTCATTGATTTGTCCTTTTTCTTAACGAACAGAACCGGTGCACCCCAAGGTGAAAAACTAGGTTGAGCAAAAACCCCTATCTATCAACTCTTGTAACTATGCTTTCAACTCTTTCAACTCTAAAGGAGCCAATACGTATGGTGCTATCAATATCGGTGATGTTTCCGATACTAACTCAATGGAAAATTCAACCGCTTTGAACGGTTGTAATCTGGGTAAATCTTTTGGAAACACATCTGGATATTCATAAACCACAAGCGTTGATTCAAGTTTCAACTCAGACACTTTAGAATCCAGTACAGTACATATGCAAGATATGCATCACAATATTTTCTCATGTATCTCTGTGCTGACATAGCTAAAATAACCATACGCAACACACTCAAACTATCTGGTTCAATCCGAAGCTTTTCATCATCCTGGCATTTTAATACAATAAGCTTTCGTCTACAATTCATAATAGCATCATGCAGAGTCAGCCAATCCATACCCAGAATCATGCTAAACTCATCAAATAGAAATAACATCAAATCGACCAGAAAGTTATAATCTCGAATCATCAAAGGGTAATTCTTGCAGACTTTATCAACTAACACATACTGACCTAGGGGTTCGATACTTTAACCACAAATTAGTGGACTCAAGAGGTAAATTCTTACTTGACACTAGATTTGTGCATACATATGAATGAGTTGATCCAAGATCAATCAAAGTAGTAACTTTAGTGTCAAAGATAGAAAAAGTACCAGTAATAACATCTAGAGTAGAAGCTTCCTGTCGAGCACGGATCGCATAGGCTCTAGCTGGTGCTCGTGCCTAAGACCTCACAGCAGAGTCTTTAGTCGCACTACAGCTATTATCCACATTTCTAGGGTCCCTCGGTGGTCTCCCTCTCGCAACTATATTACTCGGTTGGACAGTCTGAATCTTTTCTTTTTCAGGTAACTCAAGACAATCCCAAATAAAGTGTTCCTGCAAACTACATCTGAAACAGGCTCCATCTTTCATCTAGCAGTCACCGAAATGTCGTCGTCCACATCACTGACAATCAGGTTTGTTGGCTTTAACACTGCCAACGCTCGCGGCTGACGTAGCTTGAGCCTTAGAACTTACATGTTGCTTACCATGATATCTGCTAGGATATCCCGCTGAAGCAGTCGAATGGTTATGATCTTCTTTCGATCTCTGTGACGATGACTGATACGACTTCCCAGTTGATCTCTTTCTTGAATATCTAGCTTCAAAATAATATTTTCTTTTCTCTTTTCTAAGCTCCTCGGCTTTATGAGCTCTATCACCCAAAACAACAAATTATTGTAGCTTGAGAATCCCGACTAGAAGCTTTATGCCTTCATTTAACTTGTCTTCAAATTATTTACACATAGCAACTTCGGTTGGAATACATTCCCGGGCATACTTGCTCAACCTGACGAATTCTCTTTCATATTTGGATACTATCATACGAACCTGTTTAAGCTCAAGAAATTCTTTATGTTTCTGATCGAGAAACCTCTGACTTGTATATTTCTTCCTGAACTCAGTTTTGAAAAATTCTCAGTCTATACCCCTATCCCTTATCCGGCGCTGGTTTAAGGTTAGGAAGCATTACTGGAAGATAACAACATACAATGAACATTTATTTACCATATACAAAATAAAACATAAATAATAGCAATGTTATTCCAACTCATACATATCGTCCCTTTTATGAGCCCTCGAGGCCCTACAAAGGCATTGGAAACAAGTCGAGACTAAATCAGAAACATTTAGGATTTTTCAGGAAAAGATGAAATTTTTCAAATTGCAGGGGTCACACGGCCGTGTGGCTAGGCCATGTGACTCAAACAGCTAAGAGACATGCCCGTGTCTCAAGTCGTGTGGACATTCGAAGTAGGGACACACAGACGTGTCCGTGCCCGTGTAACTCTCTGACTTGGGTCACATAGCAAAGCCATACACTCGTGTGCTAGGCCGTGTAACAGCCTGACTTGCAACCCTTTGAAAGCTATAGAGGACACACAGCTGTGTCGTTTGGCTATGTGGACGAAAAATAGGCCATTTTCAAGCCATTTTTCTCACCCAAAAACTAATCACTTGCACAAACCAAAAGTACCTATTTTCATGCATTCAAATGGCACTTAATATATGCATATACAAGCTAGAATAGTATAGTAACTAACCATTCAACCAATATGCCAAATTGGCACCTAATTCTCTAGAATCAAACTTGGCTAAACACCTACCAAATTCCTTCATAATTCAAACCACCAATAGAACAACTTCAATGCGACATTTAACATAATGTTCATATACCAATTACATGTACCACAAATATCATTATGACCATTTCCACACATATACCATTTAATCTTAATAATTATAAAAAATGCCAAATACATTCAAGGCTACCGAAACTAACCATTAACAATTCAAGGCACTATCTATATCATACCATAACAACATCTCATAGCATACCTTAATGTTCATCCATTCAATTATGATCACTATGTACTTAGATGCTAATATGACAACCACTTAAAAATATACCATACATACATGATATCATATCAACTATATTATCAACCAAAATAACATATATATACAAGCCACACATAATGGCTAATTTCATCACACAAAGACACCTATACATGCCGTTATAACCATGACCCAAAATCATTAAAATTTACCGATATAGCCGATGGATAGTGAGATGTATTTTTTACAAGCTTCCGACTTGAACCAACTTCCGATTATCTAAAATCATGAGAAAAAAACACGAAGTAAGCATATAATGCTTAGTAAGTTCGTAATTCATAAACAAAACTTACCATTTCAATATATATAAGCTTAAAAGCAATTTATGAGCATATACAACATAGCTTGGCACACGCCTAAGCATCAACAACAATTCACATTAGTGATTAACACATAACTTAGTCAAACTCATCACACAACAAAGAGTTCTCATGTACTTATCATACAAGCATTCATACTATTATGAACATAGCTAGTAATCTTTAATCACCAACATCTCATACCTTTTTATGCTGTCATGGCATTATTAATCGAAACATTTATCGTTCCTTCTTTTTGTATACCCATTGAACCTCTAGAATAATATTGGATACATGCGAATCTCACACACTATGTGCTGACACATGGTTGAAACCATTACTTTATCTTATCTCATATAAATACTCTCTCTTAAGCCATAAGTGGGTCTGCTCACACAAGCCGTCGGTGGGGACGTAGCTACACAGTGCTACTCACACAAGCTGCAAGTAACTGCAACACATGCCTAAAACTCAACCACCAGTAGGACTTATAGGAGCAACACCTGAAACACAATAACCCCTAATGACATGTCATTTGTATCTCAAATATTCCTAAGGTTCAAACGTGATCCGAAAGTCGTCAAAACTTCGTTGGATATTTTTGTAGAGTCATACTATCGTAATACAATATAATAGCATTTAAATTTAGGATATTAAAATGTTAAATAAATGAATGAACTTACCTCAATCACAAATGAAGAAATACAATCGATTAATCCAACACTTTTTCCTTTCCTCGATCTAAATTCGTACGTTGCTTTTCCTGATCTAAATAATCAAATTTAACACATTCAAAGTTCATTCTATTCATTTCAATCCAAAAATCATATTTTGGTAAAATTATGCTTTTGCCCCTATAATTTTGAATTCATTACAATTTAGTCCTTAAGCTTATAAAATAAAATTCATGCAATTTGGTACCAACCCACTATAGCCGAATTTTACTTAGGCCCCTAGCAAGCGCTGTATTTCATTTATTTCACAATTTCACCATGAATATTTTTTTATTTTTCAATTTAATCCCTAATGGACAAATTCATCAAAATTCCTTTTACAAAAGTTGTTCAACTATCATCAAACATTCATTTTCATCCATGAAACATAAAAAAACTAATATAAATTCATGGTAAAACCTTAGACTTTTAATAGTTTTGCAAATTGGTCTCCAGGCTAGCTAGATTAAGCCACAACGACTCCAAAAACATAGAAATCATTAAAAATAGGATGTAAAATACTTACATGCAAGTGAATAAAGGTTGGCCAAAAGTTAAGCTTTAAAAATGGCTATTATCGTTCAAATTTTTGGTGGTGTAGCTCAAGTGAGAAGATGAATCATCTTTTCATTATTTTGATTTAATATGTATTTATGCAATTACCAAATTAACCTTTACTTATAACTTTAAAATTCACCTATTCAATGTCCATTTTTGTCCAGTCAAACAAAAAATGGTCTATTTTTCTCAAAAACCCCTTACTAATTAATTTCATAGCCATTTGATACCTTTAACTAATAGAACACAAGTTTTGCACCTTATGCGATTTAGTCATTTTTATCAAATTAGGCATGTAAACGATAAAATTTCTTCACGAAAGTTTTATACAACACTACTAACATGATATAGTCATTAAAATATTAATAAAATAATTATTTTGATGTCGAATTTAAGGTCCCAAAACCACTATTCTGATTTCACTAAAAATGGGCTGTTACATGTCGGGATAATAAAGCTGCGCAGTTTGACTAACACATCTTCTAATACTCCTTTTCGGATGCACTGAAGATCTATCAGCCAACTGTAGTGTTATTTGGGTTTTCTTAAGGTCCCTAACCTAAGTTTTTCACATATAGATAGAGGCATTAAATTGATACTAGCTCCAAGATCACATAGGGCTCTATTATAATGAATACTCCCTATCTCTATGAGAATTGTAAAACTTCCCAGATCTTTCAGCTTTTGGGGAACCTATCTAGAAAGAATAGCACTACAGTAAGCGTTCATGTTAACTTACTCTATTGCATTAATTTTCCTATGCCTAGACATGATTTCCTTTAAGAATTTGGCATACTTTGGAACCTTTTTAATTAATTTAATCAAAGGCAAGTTGACATTTAATGTTTTGAACAAGTTTAGAAAACTTACAAACTTATCTACATCTCATTTTTGCTTCTCTTCGAACCTTGAAGGGAATGGTATCTTTGCCACAGTAGGGTCTTTAATTGTCCCTTTCTCTAGTTGAACTACCAGTGTAATTACTTCCTCTGACTCTGGTTCATCATTAGCTTCTAAGGGTTCTTCCTGAAGATCATTAGTATTCCTTTTATTCATCTCCTGAGTTGGGTTTTTTGGGCTATTCAGTACTTTACGAGAATAGAGCGTTATTACTTTTACATGCTCTTTCTCTTCTCTACGAGTATTATTTTTTGTATTACTAGGAATACTTGTGCCAATTTTTCTTTTTACACCCCCAATCATGAGCATCAATTGGCTCATCTGATCTTCAGCCTTAGTCAATGTTCTTATTAAATTGGTGCACTCAGACTACACCTACTTCACGTTCGTTCTCATTGATTGCATCTCCCCCTCGATTCTATCTAGACGTTGACCACATACAGTATGGTCATTTGGGTTGGCCCTTTCCTGAAGATTTTGTAAATAAGGAGGTTGATAGTTAGTGTTTTTAACTAGGTTCGAGCTATTATATTCTCCTTGGTTTCCTCTCCATCTCAGATTCGAGTGATCTTTCCATCCAGGATTGTATGTATTTGAATAAGGATTTCCAGGCTCATTTTTTATGTAGTTCACATCCTCGGGAAGATTGTTAATATAGTAAAAGAGCGGTGTGTGTCCTCCATAAATAGACAGTGCATTCTTCTTAGCCTCTATTCGATTAATTCTGCTTACTAGTTGTTGGCCACTAGTAGGAGTTCATTTCCATACTTTCTATTAATTTGTATGTGTCCTCATACATTCTATTCATTAGGGCACCTCATGCTACCCCATCAAATCCTAACCTTGAATGCACATCCAACCCATTGTAGAAAATTTGTAGTCGTAACCACTCAGGCAATCTGTGGTGTGGGAATTTCTGAATCAACATTTTAAAATACTCTCATGCTTCATGAAAACTTATCCCCTCTAACTGTTTGAGCATCAAAATTTCCCTTATTAACTGGACCGTCTTGCTAACGAGGAAAAACTTTTGTAGGAGTTCCCTTTCGAGTTCATCCCATGTTGTGATTGATCCTGGTACCTACGGGCCTAGCCAAGAAAAAGTGTTATCGATTAATGAAAAGGGGAAAAACCAAATACAAATAGCGTCATTAGTGACCCCATTGTCTTTGAAGGTATCACAAAGTTGGAGGAATTGTTTTAGATGCTGACTTGGATCTTCTATCATTGTTCTTCGAAATTGCAAATTATTCTTGATCATCTAGATCATAGATGACTTAATATTGAAATTATTGGCCATAATGGTTGACTCGTATACTCCCTTGAAATTATTGGCCATAATGGTTTGTGTCCTCAGATTCCTCTCATTATATGCCATGAGATTGTTTACGGATAGCTGTGGTGGTGGTGGATCTTCTAAATTGTTAGCGTCGTCGAACAGTGGATTCTCACGTGGTGATAAATTTCCTCCAGCAGGTAATAGATTTTGCATTGGCTGTTGTTGTTGCTATTGTTGTCGACGATTCCTTTAGATTATTCTTTCTGGATTTGTAACTGGCTCTAAAGGTGTTCCCCTACTATGAGTCAAACATTAAACCCAAAAAGACAAGATTAGTATGAATAAAATAAATTTGTAACTATAACCTAAAAATTTCCTAAAAATTCTATTAATAGGAAAAAATTAACATTAATATAGTGATGTTGCCTCCCCGGTAATGGTGACAACAACTTGACCACTTCCGTACATATCAACGTCCAGAGTAGAAATCCTGCACAAAAGGTATGAAAAGTGATATCCGCAAGTATACAGGTCAGGTTGTAATATAGTTACAATGGAGTAGGTAAGTACTTTGAGGATCGTACCTAAAGGAGGCAAGCACTAAATTAATTCTAACCTAAGTGTAAATAGATCTAAATAGTACTTTAAATGAATTATAGTACGAAGAATAAAAGAAAGGGTTCAATAAAATATACTGAAAATAATAATAAAATAAAGTAAGGAAATAAAGAAAAATCGAGAAATCAAAGAGTAAAATGTATCTTCCAATTCTTATTCAATCAACTAGTTAACACTCCAACAGGATCTTCCAATTCTTCTACTAAAATACCAAGTCAATAAGAATTACTTATCTCTCGACCTCATAGTCCAGACTGGTTTAGGGTTAAGGTGTTCACGGTGAGGCCATACCAAATCGGGGTTAATTCCCACCTTAATGACTTCCTAGGGTTGTCAGGCTTAGGGTTTTAGGTTCTTCCTTTCCTAAACAACTAATCTACTAAGAATCCCTTACAAAAAGGTTAATTAATCATACATCCATTCGCTAGTCCCCCACAGGAGGATTAATTCCTCATGAATCTCTTAAACGATATAAACTTGAGAATAAGAATAAACATAAAATACAGTTCAAGGGAATAAAGTTTAGAAGAAGCTTGATTTGTATTAAAATTAAACGTAGAATCCTCACAGGGTTTGATTGTACTTCACAAACCTGATCTCTCCACAAAAGTAAATAACAAGAATGAAAAAAAAATCTAAAACCTAGGAAGAGAAAAAATCTAAAGACTAAATCTAAAGAGAAAATTGTACAATATGAAAGGTGTCCATAACATGTGTTAAATGAGCCTATTTATAGACTTTAAGGAGGTTGTCATCCTTAACCCTAGGTCAACTACCGTCCTCGTACTTAACATTTGATTGTGCAGACCAGAACGCCCCTAGATCCTAAATATTTCCCATATAGAGGCAATGTCGCGACACACTAGGTCTTGTGTCTTGACATCGAGGGCAATATGCTTAACTTCAGGGTTGCTTTAGGGGTACTGTCATGTGTAAAATGATGTGTGATTTTGTGCAAGTATACATGTCGGTTCAAGTAATAAAGTGATGAGTGAGTATCATTCCTATAAGGATCAGATTGAGGCACAAAATTGGTCAAGTTATTGCAATATGGTTAATGTTATGGCAAGACTGACAAATAAGATGCTATGGTAAACTAAGGTAAATATGCAGGGATAATTCAAAGGAATGATGATGTATGAGATAGATGAAATTGATGAATAATTGGAAATGCTATGGAAAAAGTGTGATGGCGATAACGAGAGTGATTATCCAAATAGAATGTAAACAAAGAAATAAACAAGTTAATATGCTTTGGGAAAGTTACTATTACAAAGATTAAATATAGAGTGATGTTGATTCGGAAGGTCAGGATTACCTAGAACCGACCCTTACTATCAATAATGCCTTTGCAAAATCACATCTACTTTACTGCACAAAAGAGTTTTAAAATGGTTTGCCTCTCGTGAGAGCATAACTTCAAGTTACTTTTCCTGTGTCTATAGGATTTTTAGATATCTTGCATGGGTTCCTTCGGTATGATCGCAACTCTACCTCTAGAGTCGACTACAAGTGTATCGAGTACTCGCTCATATAATTTAATTTTAATCCAACCAATCCAACCCTTTCAGAATTAGAATTAATTTATAAGTATACGAACAGTATTCTATGTCTAGAGATCGTTGCATTTTAATTAAGAGATAAGAACAATCAAATGAAATAGTAAAGTAAGTTAGATATATACTACATCCATAAAAATAGTTTAAGGTTCCCTTAAAAGTAATCCCAACCCTATGAGATTTAGCTCACGGCTGGGAAATAAAATTCCAAACTAAAATTTTATCTAACATTGTATTCAACTACTTTGATTCAATCTTTCGAAGGAACACTAATAGAAATAACGAAAAAACTTCAGGAAACATCTTTCACTTTCCCAGTCCACACTTCGGTAGCATAGCGTCCTGTGATAGCTAAGAAGGGCTGCCTTCAATTTCTTTTCCTTTGCATAGTCGAACCCTTATTCATGCCTAAGGATCTCTCCCATTCTTTTTTTGTTCGCTTGTTTGCCATTTGTGAGGCCCCCTTTATCAACTTTTATAGATAGATTAGGTTAGGGTCTACTAACAACTCGTGATTATCTTCTCCTCTTTTAGAGGTATTTATTTGGTACAAGTTTGAATTTGAGCTGGGACTGTTGTGCGAAAAATGTTGACTTGGTCTTCCTGGCATTGCCATGGCATCCGTGCTGACAGACTGTTTGTGCTTTGCCATGACAAAACTTCACTCTTTTATTTTCTCATTTCGAAACCTATTCCTGCCACACGAAAACATAAAAAATTCCACTATAAGCGATTAAAAATACCTAATTCCAACACACTCCAAGTCCTAATGCAATATTAAAAATGCTAACTAAAATGTCCTAAAATGCAACAAAATGTACTTAAGTACAAATAGTTAGCTAGGTCTAAAGGCATGAAATATAACTATTTTCAAGAGTTATTGATAGAGGGTTACGCGTGGACCAAGATCGAGTTGCCAAGTCACGAAAAACTCCTATGAAAATGCTAGACGCTTGGATCTGAAACGAAAATAGAAAATTCGGCTTAGAATCAATTAGATCTGAAATGAAAATACCCAAATCAATAAAAGATTAGCCAAGAATTAAAAACACTTAGGAATAGCTAATTTTGGAAGCCAAGAACAAGGAATTGAATTCAAAATAGGTTCCAAACAGCCGAATCTGAAAAGAAGAACACAAAACAACAAGTTAATTTAAAAAAAAACTCAGCAGATCACGAAATCAATTAGATCTAGGGTTTGGACAGAAATAAAGAGGGGTTTTGTGAAATCAAAACGTTTCTTGTTGTCCAAGGTTGGTGCCGAATAGATTCTTCAAGGTTGAAAGTGGCTGGAGACGCAATAAGAGAGTTTAAACAAGTTAGATAATGAAATCGACACAAGCAGAAAATTAAAAAGATTGAACAGCAAGAAAAATAAAGATAAAGTCCTAAGAAGCCTTAAAATCGAGAAAGATTTCACAACTCCCTTCAAACGGCTCTAATCTCCCCTCCAATGAAGAACTATGGCTAGAAGAAGGCTGAAGATGGCTCCCACAATCAAAAAGATTGTTAAAACTCCTTCTAAAGAAAACTCAAGAGAAAATTCTTGGAGAACTCAAAGAGAATTTTCACTCAACAAAACAAATCTGATTTCAATGTATTTTTCAATGTATTCTTCAAGTGTAATGTGTATAAGGGTGGCTGGCCAAGCCATACATATAGGCCTTCTAACTATTTTCCTAGTCCTAATAGGAAAACTAAAAAAAAACCTAATTTTTTTGGACTTTCAAAGGGAAATTCGGCCAAGGACTTTAAATGGGCCTCTTGGAGTGAATTTTTACATAGAAATTTATTCATAAAGTCTAAAAATTAAAACTAAGTATTTAAAGAATTTAAACTTAACAAATTGGGCCACATTGACAATTTGGCCTGATTTTCAACTAAGTCTAATTTAAATTTCTTGATTGGGCTTGGAACATCTTATTGGGCCGTTTCTTCAAGCATTTGGGCTTGTAATCCGTTCTCTCCCAAAATTGGTTCGTTGATGCTCGTAACTGAGATCCAATGCGCCTTAGCTGCAAGATTCGGTTTCTTGGACCAAGATTTCTAAGATTTGAAATCTTGATTTTCTTAATTCTTGAAATTGCTCAAAACAGCAAAATTGGACCAAGATTCGGTTTCTTGATTTTCTTGAAAACAAGAAAGTGAATCTTGATTTTCTTTTTCCTTCGTGTATGCATCTATGGCCTGGCTAATAAATTCTTGAATGGTTCCATTTAGTTTTGAACGCATTTTTCTGGCCTTTGACCTCGTTATTGGGCCTTGTGGTAATTTGAGTCCATCACGTCCTTGAGCTTGAATTGGGCCTTTGTGACTCGTATCATTCCCCCCTTCCTCAAAAAGATTCATCCTCGAATCTAAAAAATCAAATGGACTCAACTTTTCTCGATCGAACGGGACTAATGGTAATTGAGTCCACTGAAAAGAATAGCCATGAGTTAGTGAATAGCAACGCAAGCAAACTTGTAGTCCAATCATAAGCATAAAAATACAAGTATAACGCATGCAAATGAAAAATTCAGATAACCATGCAAATAAGCTAATTTACTCGCCAATGCCTAGTCAAATATTCGAAACAAAGATGGACATGTTTTAAGGCATTCAATCATCTCAAATTGTTTCCACAAACCATGAATAAATCACGAGTAATAAATCAAATGGTAAACGTAATCGTCACAAATAGGTATTTCAAAAGGTTCACACGGTTCATAGAGTTGCACAGCCATACCATGCATTAATCGACGGACTATAGATTCACTCACACATGCATCATAAAAATTATCAAAAACAATAATATTTTTATCAACCATCAAAACAGATAGATCATCAATAAATAAAATAGGACAGTCAAGCACATTTCGATATAAGTGTTTTACAAAAATTAAAGCATCAACTTGATCTGTGTCAATATCCGAGGAGTACAAAGATGTTTCAAAAGTTTCAAGCATCTTACCTTTATAAGCAGAAGAATAAGGGTCGATTTTACCTTTTCCATTTAATACAAACCTTCGCTCATCGAGGGCATAGTGTAGTCGAAGCTCCGTTGTTGAGTTAACCTTTATCAAATGGAACTCAAACTTCATGTATAACCACAGAAACTGTTTAAGGCACGGATCTAAATTGAAAAAAAATTTGGCAAATTTTGTTACCTTATTCAAAAACCAAGTATCAAAACAATCGAAAGTATTTGCATAGAATAGATGATGCTTGATTTTCCAACAAAATATACCAAAATAGATTTCGAGTTTAAAAACTTGATTTTGATTAGTCATGCCGAAGTGTAACAAAGATTTCATTAAACCAATCAAGTTAAATCATGAGGATTTTCGCATACATACCAACATACATTCAAAACTTTTTTTATTCACCAAAACAGATTTGCACAAATTCGCGGATTTTACACAAGGCAAATTAAGAGAATAACAACTCACGCTTCCTTTCGTAATGACTTTATCAACCACAATCAAAGAATAACAATTAATCGGATCAAAATGAGGGGATCTTTTAAGAATTATGTCACCAAAAGTTTTATCAATAATTTTCAAATCTGCACGGGACTCGGTTGCTAAAATTTCCTTACCTGGCTTACCTTCGAGCTCATGTTCATCTTTGCCTATGTTGATCGTATGAAAGCATCTTTCATCGAAAAGGTATTGAAGTTGAAAGTTATGTTTCAGTCTTTTGGAAACCTGAAAAGTAGCAACACAAGAAAAATTCATATCTTGGTTAGTGGAAACATTCCTCACTACCCTTTCCTCGTCTTTTTCTTTTGTTTCTTTTTCTAACTCATTTTCTCTTCTTTCTTCAATTTCTTTTTCAATTTTCTAGTCTATTTCCTTTTCAATCTCAATCTCTTTTTGCTCTTTTTCATTCTCTTTTTCTTTTTTGATTTCTTTTTCTGTCTTCCTTTCATTAAAAGATAGAGATGTTACAAATGAATCAGAACGAAAAGACTCTCGTTGGGTATGTACAGAATGACTTGCATACGAACAATGATCACCTTTTCAAAATTGATTCTTAGTGGACGAGTTCCTTGGGGCATACGAAGGATTATTTGTGATTTCTTGTTCGTCAGCTTGGAAAACTTCAAGCTCGAAACTTGCTTTGCATCGTCTTGAATTTCTCGTTGAATAGGAATCATGATATGAATCTCTTCTCGAATATTCGTTGGATGTTCGTCTTATTGGCACTCTCATTTTTTCCCTTTCACTTGAATTAAGTTGTCATCGTTGGGCTCTTTTCTCCACTCGGTCCAATCGCATCTCATTGATAGTAGCACTCAATGTTCGAAGTATGGCATTTGTTTGTTTGAGTGCAGCAGCCCATTCGTCTAGCTGTTGTTGGATCTCTTTAAATTTATCATGGACATCATTATGGTCATCATCAACTTGACCAATTCTATGCATCTTATTTTTGTCTTTTGGAATACCTGCAAACACTCAACACTCGAAAAAAAACAAAATTAACAAATCTCATCGTTAATCACTCAAAAAGGAAAATCAAATTCTCAAAGAGGTAGAATTCAGTCTTGTGAGTTCTTTAGTAGAGTCTATATCAATCAATTAGAAAGTGTATGAACAGAAACTACCAAAGAATCCTAATTTGCACTAAGAGTCCAAAAAATGACGAGACGCCAATTGATTCGTGTTGCACCGAGGAAGAATTGTGCACACGTTTAAATCCTACTAACACAAGAAACAAGAAGGTGTTAGATATTTTAAAGGGAGAAAAAAAAAGAAAAAAATGAAAACCTACAGCTAAGAATCAATAAAAATTGCTGAAACCTGAAAACCCGAAAAACTACGGAGTAACTTGATAACTTCGTTCGAGGTGTTCCCGGTCTTCAAAAATCATGAAATTTAAACTGAAATGTCCTTAAATATTTTATATTTGATCTGGAAAGTTTTGGCACTAAAATCAACCCGCTGAATATTTTTTTAATTTTTTTCTTGATTTCGTCTTTTTCAATTTATTTGAATTTTTCTACTAATTTTTTTTGCGGGAAATATTTTTTAATAATCTATCATAGTGTGAAAAATATGCATATAAAATTTTAGACCAATCGAACAACATTTACCCACTCAAATGAATTTTTTTCCAAAGATTTTTCTGGGTAAAAACTGCTGTTTGTTGTTTTCAAAAGGAGATCAGTTTAGAAATCAACCAAGAACACCCAAAACGCCCAAAATCTGATACCAAATGATAGAGGGTTGCGCGCGGACCAATATCAAGTTGCCAAGTCACGGAAAACTCCTATGAAAACGCTAGACGCTTGGATCTGAAACGAAAATAGAAAATTCAGCTTAGAATCAATTAGATCTGAAACAAAAATACCTAAATCAATAAAAGATCAGCCAAGAATTAAAAACACTTAGGAATAGCTAATCTTGGAAGCCAAGAACACGGAATTGATTTCAAGATAGGTTCCAAACAGCCAAATCTGGAAAGAAGAACACAAAACAGCAAGTTAATTTTTAAAAAAAACTTAGCAGATCATGAAATCAATTAGATCTAGGGTTTGGACGGCAATAAAGACGGGTTTTGTGAAATCAAAACGTTTCTTGTTGTCCAAGGTTGGTGCCGAACAGATTCTTGAAGGTTGAACGTGGCTGGAGATGCAACAAGAGAGTTGAAACAAGTTAGATAATGAAATCGACACCAGCAGAAAATTAAAAAGATTGAACATCAAGAAAAATAAAGATAAAGTCCTAAGAAGCCTTGAAATCGAGAAAGATTTCACAACTCCCTTTAAACGACACTAATCTCCCCTCCAATGAAGAACAATGGAAAGAAGAAGGCAGAAGATGGCTCCTACAATCAAAAAGATTGTTAAAACTCCTTCTAAAGAAAACTCAAGAGAAAATTCTTGGAGAACTCAAAGAGAATTTTCACTCAACAAAACAAATCTGATTTCAATGTATTCTTCAAGTGTAATGTGTATAAGGGTGGCTGGCCAAGCCATACATATAGGCCTTCTAACTATTTTCCTAGTTCTAATAGGAAAACTAAAAAAAACTAATTTTTTTTTACTTTCAAAGGGAAATTCGGCCAAGGACTTTAAATGGGCCTCTTGGAGTGAATTTTTACATAGAAATTTATTCATAAAGTATAAAAATTAAAACTAAGTATTTAAAGAATTAAAACTTAAAAAATTGGGCCACTTTGACAATTTGGCCTGATTTTCAACTAAGTCTAATTTAAATTTCTTGATTAGGCTTGGAACATCTTATTGGGCCGTTTCTTCAAGCATTTGGGCTTGTAATCCGTTCTCTCCCGAAATTGGTTTGTTGATGCTCGTAACTGAGATCCAATGCGCCTTAGCTACAAGATTCGGTTTCTTGGACCAAGATTTCTAAGATTTGAAATCTTGATTTTCTTGATTCTTGAAATCGCTCAAAACAGCAAAATTGGACCAAGATTCGGTTTCTTGATTTTCTTGAAAATAAGAAAGTGAATCTTGATTTTCTTTTTCCTTCGTGTATGCATCTAAGGCCTTGCTAATAAATTCTTGAATGGTTCCATTTAGTTTTGAACATATTTGTCTGGCCTTTGACCTCGTTATTGGGCCTTGTGGTAATTTGAGCCCATCACATCCTTGAGCTTGAATTGGGCCTTTGTGACTCGTATCAGTTATCACATCCCCAAACTTGAGTTATTGCTTGTCCTCAAGCAAAATATACCTAAATGCATGAATGCACCCATTTTGCCTTGGCAAAAAAAACCTTCTTGTACTGCCTAGCTATTCGAAAAACAATTTATACCTTCGTTCTCTGCAATATTCTCTTTTCCTAAAACTAATTTGATTGTCAAAGGTTTGTTCAGCAAAGGTAGTGCAAAAAGTTATCCCTAAAAACAAAATTTCCTATGTACCCATGCATTCTTTCTTTTGTCCTATAACAAATATCTTTTTATTCATTCAGTTCATTCGTTACTTAAACTAGAGTCACTTGCTTTAAACCCATATCAAAAAATATTATTCACATTTTCATATATTTATTCTTTTTTTTCTTTTTTAAGGGAAACCATATTATGGGATTTAATCATGTCAAAAAAATGGTATTGACTTGATAATCACGATAGATTTCCATTTATGAAACTATGATTATCAAAAAAATATATGTGGTACTTGGCAACTTCATAGATAATCACGATTTCAAAAAACCAAAAAAAAGAAAGAAAAGAAAAGAGTATAGGACATCCAATTTTTAGAAATAGATTTCCAAGCAACTTAGCCTAAGCTAACTTCACCCAATCCATTGTTACTTATTCTAGGTATATCGAAAAAAATTAAGCTCATCATCAAACATCATAAAGTACTGTACTTCTTATAGACAAAGCAATATTTCAATAGTTATTATGCCATGGAAAAATATCCTATACACCAAAATGAGCATACTAAATACAAAATGCAACTCTAGATGCACAATACACCCCCAAACCTAAGGGATGTATTGTCCTCAATGCATGTAAAATCATGAACAGTATATAACAAGTATGAATATGCACACAAATGATAAAAAAAATTATGAAATGCATAAGAGAAAAAAAAACTTAACATTCTTGGGCTGGAACGTTGGCACTTCATTCAATTTTTTTTGTGGACTTTTGAACACTGACTTTGTATCACATCTTCCTTTTCCATAGGTCAGCTTCCTCACCTTCTTTGTTGGTGTTCATTAGTTCATCGATCAGTTGATCGATTGGTTGATCCTGTGTAGTCATGGAGGTGGGTGAAGATGTCAATACAAGAGTTTTTCCTTTTTAGTCATAGTAGCTGGTGCAATGGTGGGGACATTTGTTTTTTCTTTTCCTTCTACATCATTCTCTAATTTGGTAGAGGTTGACTTTTCTAACTTCTCTTCAATAACTTTTCTTTTATCTATAGTGGCTCTTTTAGTCACAGAGTCAGTTTTGGCAGCGGATGGAACTGGCTCTTCTTCGTACTCATTAGACGAGAGCAAAGTAGTTGGGAAAGTAGGAAATTTTGGCATGGGTGTCGAAATTTTTTTAGAGGGGTCTTTTTAATGCCAAATCCCTATATTTCACATATGACCAGTATCGAGCCTAGCATTTGTTGCTTTGTACCAACTCTTCCATCATCTAGTATTGCTACACCTCAAACAGAGACAACCTCTATTCTACTGCTTTAGAGAAGTCAAGATTTTCTGGTCATGAGAGGCGAGAGATGTTGTTGTGGGAACCCATATGGTAAGGGAAGCTTGACTGTGCTGGGATGTTATAGGAAACTCAATGTTGGGAATGCCGGTACCCCTATGGCGCAGTGAAAATTAATAAAAAATAATTCCAGCAATCCAACCCATGGATCCATGTACGAGGAACGAATTGGGGTAAAATAATGGTTTTGAAATTACCGTAATTTCAATCTGAGTAGACAACGACGCCTCCGTAATGAGAATTCTAATCTACTATCGAACCAAGCTGCAACCTTTCGTGATTCCAACCTCTACGTAATCCACCCGATTTGACAATGAACGGAAGAAATCCCCAAAATTGTTTTGGAGAATTCTTTGCTTGACGACTGCTAGACTTCACAAGCAAAATTTTGGGATTTTATTTCTTAGGTTTTTTTTAAACTCTCACCCATTAACCCTCTTATAATTGGTATATATATAATGAATCATAATTCTTAAAATTTTTATCCGAACATAATAATCATAATTAAAAATAAATATAATAATGTTTTAAACCGAAAATTTTAATTACATTAATTATAACAAGGATTTTGGTTAACTATATTTATTTAAATTTATATACGAACCAAATTCATATATTAATAGAACTATGTTCTCATTATGTGTATAATAATCTTGTACATATAATATGTTCGATATTTGATTACCCAATTAAATTAATTCTTTAATTCATGTGATAACCAAACACAATACCAACTATGTTTTATTCCGTTCATTTCAACCATAGGGTGTGACCTTGTAGGTTTTTGTAACGTTAGCAGTAATACTAGAACAATTCTAATGTTACAAACAATGAGTGGCATCTAGTAATGCATCATTGCTACCTAAGTTACAAGAAATCATGATTCGACATAACCTTTTTGGGATTAACCTTTCATGCATTAATCCTTAAGTCCTTTATCTCTAGATTGGACACAAGTCATGGAATAGTCACACTTGCATAGTCCATCCAACGTTCCTTGATATCCTGAGTAGACTATGATATACAAATAAGTATGACATCTCATATCAACTTATTTGAGCATGATCATGCATTTCTAGTCTCACTCAATCAAGTGGCCTAAGATATTACTCCCATTATGTAGGAGAGACTTATCCTATATTGATCAACCATATCCCTCTACATAGATTGTGGTATATCCAACATCAGCTTTTATAGAACAACTAGTTATGGTGTACATTTGACTATATCAAAATATACAACTCACGATGTTGGGATACTGATGATTTCAAGTCTGAGGATCATATACATATTGATCACTATGATTAATGTTGTGACAATTACATATAATCCAAGAAACAAACTCATAGCGGGTCAGTCCAATATGTTTGTTCTCTAATTCGCATCGTCATGCATTGATTTTGACACTCCATATCAATGACAACTCTTTATCATCAATCAACTACATGTTAGTCTTAATCCATCATTGTTGTCTTAGTCAACAATAATACTTGACTAAGGACCTTTTAAGAATAATCATATTTTTCTCAGGACATTATTATAAAATAGTTTATTTATACTCACAGAAAAGAAACTGAAACAATAATGGTAATGCCTTATATTGCCTTATATTAATAAACATGATAAATCAAGTATGTTATTACAACCATCTCATGATTGATCTTTGGGCATAGTCTTACACTCAGTTCGTCATAGCTTGACAAAAATTACTCGTGTTATCCCACCCTTATTGGGGGTAACGTCCTCAGCATCAACTAAAAGCACATTTATCGTCTTACATAGAGCAGAAATAAGGGAAGGAAAATTCAAACTCCTGGCATTGTTATTTGCACACCTATGACCCTCTTGGAAGATAATCTTCCCTACATTTATCTGTCCTTATTTTGAAATAGAATGCAACAACAACATTCTTTCTTTCGAAACAGTCGTGTTATGCGTAGAGGGCATAAGACGACTCCTTAAAAAGTGGTACCACACCTTTCCAATTGGTTTTAATCTAGCTCTTTCAACCACGTAACACTCCTGACATGAAATAATCCACTACGTTCCTTCAACGCATAAATCTTCCAATACTTTTGCCAACCCCTCCGTTGTAATATTCAGGGAAAATTTAGAATGCTCATCTCTAACCTCCTCAATGACGAACTGTGCATTAATATTGTCTTCGTCAAATGGCACATATTTACCTCTCACATATATGAAGGGAGAACCTGGGGAATTTACACTAGCGTAAAACTCTCATACCACTTTACACATAACATCCCCTAGGTGTAGACAAAATTTGCTCCAGTTGTACATTTTTACAATCGAGGATACCGATTCATCATACCCAATGGGGGTTCATCCTTTAATAAAAATCCTCGTTCAAAGAAAAATGGATGCTTTAGAATATTAGTTGAATACTTTCTGGCTATAGCAGCTTTGAAGAATAACTTCGGTTGCGGGGCGCCAGCACGCAAAGATTCTGTTGTTTTAGAAGTACTCTTTACATGAGCCATGAAGAGAAAGTCAAGGAAACAAAATAAGAAAATAATAGAGTAAACAACAAATAGAAGAGAAGTTGAATACGAGAAAACTGAAAAAATATGAACTTTGTGAGAAGTGGGAAGCGTGAACAATTTGAAGAAAAAAAGATAATGATGACAATTTTTAGGGAATGGGAAATGTGAGGAAGAAGGGTTATGATGTGGAGGAAATTTTAAAAATGGAAAAGACTTTTGGGGGGAAAATGAAAGAACATCGTACATTGTAGGCTTCATGCTTTGGGTTTCCCAATATTCACTAAATACAACTGCCTAAAAATCTTTTCCTTTGGAATTTTTTAACTAGTTAACTTTTTTATTAACACCTCATCATTCAGTTTGTCATGGCATAACATTTTTTTGTAATGTTCCGAAAAATTGCTACTCAATACATACTAACAAATCCCGCTTCTTTTATTAAGCTCCTGTTCATAAAAAAGGGAAATGAAATTGTATTAAAAATAAAGAGGATAAAAATAAAAATAAAAATAGGAGATAAAACAAAAAAAATAATTATTAATGAAAACAAAAAAATTCAAACATCACGAAGGCTAACGCTTTGCTTGTCATGCTCGATAGCAGCACAACAGTAATGCTTCAAGCGTTGTCCATTGACCTTGAATGTAGCCCTTGTTCTTAGGTCTTTAACAACAACAATATCATGCAGATACACTTGAATTACTTTAAAAGGTCCTAACCATTGACATTTTAACTTACTAGGAAATAATGTGAGCCTAGAATTGAACAATAATACCTACTGTCTAGGTTCAAATTACCTTGGCAAAATTCTGGCATCATGCCACCGCTTTGTCTTTTCCTCATTCAAATGAGCATTCTCATATGCTTGTGTTTGAAACTCTTCCATCTCATTCAATTCTAGAAATCTCACCAGCAGCAACAACCCAATCCATGTTCAAGTTTAAAAGGTGACATCCCTAATGGTGTTTTAAATACAGTTCGATATTCCCATAAGGCTTCATCCAATCCAGTAGACCAGTCTTTTTGAGATGGATTTACCACTTTTCTAGAATTTGTTTAATTTCTCCATTAGAGTTTCAAATGGCCATTCGTCTGAGGTTGATATGCCGTGACAATTCTATGTTTCACCCAATACTTGCGAAAGGTATCGGCCATCAGTTTGCAATCAAAATGGGATCCATCATCATTGATAATGTCTCTCGGTGTACCAAATCATGTGAAAATGTTCTTATGCAAAAATTTCAATACTGACTTAGCGTCATTAGAGTCTAGGACTATTGCTTCTACCCATTTAGAAACTTATTTTACTGCCAAAAGTATGTACAACTTACCTATGGATGGTGGAAACGGACCCATAAAGTCTATTCCCCATACATCAAACAGTTCAATCTCCAATCTACTTTGCAATGACATTTCCTGTCTTATAGACACATTTTCTGTCAGGAGCTAGTCTGCATCTAGTTTTCATGTTGGCTCACCGATGAGAGGTTTAAGCCGCCATGACCACAAGCTTCAAGGTCGGATGATGAAGATGATGATGGAGAAAAACCACTCAAGAAGGCCCCATTTTCTTCTCATGTCCACCTTTTATGTCCTCCCCCAGAGTATAGGAATCCTTTCCCTAAAATTATTCTGTCCTTATTCTTACAGGTTGGTTATACCAGACTGGACAGCTCACGTAATTCTGATTCTTATCCGGACAGTTATCAGCTGCGATAACAATTCTGAACGCAATCTGGAATTAACCCATGCAGCGACATGTAGACATTTGTCAGGTGTGGCGACAATTCTGGATGCAATCTGGAATTAACCCGTGCAGCGACATGCAGACATCTGTCAGGTGCGGTGACAATTTTAGATGCAATCTAAAATTAACTCATGTAACGACATTAATGCATTAAGATAGCAAAATTAAGGATAAAATAGGCTAGGATTTACTGAGTTATAAAATGTAATTTACTAAACTGAAAATGCTAAAATGTATGCTAAGGATAACTAAATGGGAACAATTTAACCAATAAGTAGGGTGAAAACCTATGTTCTTTCTACTACTATCACAACCCCAAACTTGAGTTTTTACTTGTCATCAAGTAAAATAGAAACTAGCAAGGCTACAAAAAAATTACTAAGGCAAATGATCATTCTAGCAACTTGAACACTTTAAATTCCCAATGGATGAATCACATTCAGATGAAAGAATATTACGTTGACAATTCATAATCATGAATGAATAAGGTTGCAACTTCATCAATAGTAGCATCATGCTTCAAACCCTAAGTTCTATCTACCATTACAACATTTATTGTATAATACTAAATATATATACATTTTTTTGAGAGTAAGGGATATCATTGCATTACTGTATCCTTGTTCCTGAGAAGTAATGATGGGGTGCAACAAACTCCCAGGGAGTACGTAATTGCGCTGACACACACTCATGCAGTGATAGTCTTTGGCCAGATTGATTTTTCTAACGCTTGTATTGGAGTATTCCCTTTTTAACATTCCATACTACACCCACTTTGGAGTGCCTCTACTTTATAACTATATATACATATAAGCAGCTGTACAAAGTAGATTCATTCAATATTTAAACAATGATAGCAGTCATCCTTTGCAAATGCAACCTAATCCATTCATCAAAGAATTGAAGCTACGATCTTCTATCAAATTTATCCAACTCATTTATTGCTAATTTACATAATTTAAGAATTAAGCATTGAATCTAACAACAAATTTTTTTTTGAATAATTTTCATTAACTAAAATTAAACCTTGCATGCTTCATTTTTGAAAACAAAAATTTTAAAATGTGGATGCATTTCCAAGCCCCAAGTGTATTCCCCAAACTTAAAGTTTGCATTGTCCCTAATGCACTAACACTAAAAGGTAATGAAAATGAAAATGCAAAAACAATGTATACTTATCAAAATAAAACCTACAGTTATATGCAATGCATGAATACTATAACTAAAGCTTAAAACAAACTAACCCAGTTATCCACAACTGTTGATGTGGTTGAATGATGTTTCTTTCTCCTCGTTTTTTTCTCCTCCCTCTTTCATTTTTTATCCTTGGAGCACTTCCTTTTTTCTTTGGGCTTTGCGCGATCGTCGAATTGCTCCTCAGTTCTTGGCTCAGCCTCGGCATTATCTGCTACTATTTATGTAGGAGAGTCCAGTTAGAGTGGTCCAGTGCAGACCACTATTTCCCATGTATTGTATTGCTCCTAACTGGTGACTTTTGCAACTTTCGCTAGTCCCGCTCCAGTTCGCCCTAAATTATCAATATTTGCACATGCAGACTCGGGTGTGGTGACAACTTTCTCAACAAAATATTCTTCTTCTTTTTCTTTCTCATTTTCAACAACTTCCTCTTCTTCAGCAATAACTTCTGCTTCTGCAATATCAACTTTCTTGTCAAAAACAGTGTCTTCTTGATCAGCAAAAATACCATCCTCAAACAAGCTATCAATCTTTTGCAAGCATTCTTCGATGTCCTTGAATTTCTCTTCTTTCTCATTATCAGAGACCTGTACAATGGGTGGGGATGCCACAGGTCTATCTTGGTCTTCTATGTTGTCATCCGAGGAAGAGAGGTCATAATTGTGAATGATTGGTGGAAACACAAGGAATTCTGGTAGTGGGGATAGGCTAAGTTGGCCAATGTGGCTACAATAGAACTATTACAGGCTCTAGTATAAGCGTAAAACAAATTCTAGGATCACTCAATATCTTCTACTGTAGTGGCAAGTTTGATCTGCCCATTGTTGATGGAATTTACCATTTTTTCGACACCCTTCAATTTGCACCATAAAGATGTCTCTCCATTCAGGTTAGTTCTTTTGCTGTCAGCTTTGGCTTTTCCTTTTCTTGTCTTGCCAGTCTCCGTCTCCTTCAGTATCGGCATGTCCTTGCCTTAAGTCATTCTTTCTACAAAGGCTTCATTGACTGGGCCCTTATTTTTCGAGATTTCTTCACCAGCACAGGGACAATTCCTCTTTGCTGGCATAATAACATCAATAGTGATGGGAAAAGTAAGATCCCAATCTACCTTACGGCACAGTCAGCTATTTCGTGGTGTGGTATTTCACCCACATCAATTTTTCAGCCCTTGATGATAGACTGTATCAGACACATTTTGTCTAGGGTGATTGTGGTACTGTGAGTGGAGGGCTTTATTCTGCAGTTGACAAAGTGAAACCAAATTTTACCTTATAGCGTTAGGAAGCGAAAATGCATCGTATAGTTCTTTTGATGGGAACCCGTCCAAATTGCTACCTCGACACATGTCTCTCACCAACAGGTCTCATTTTTCATCTGTGATGTCATCCATGAACTTAGAGTGCTCGTCGACATCAACCTTGGTGTTTTACAACTCATTGATTTTTGTAGCGTCCCATGGTATTAAACCTTCTCGAATAAAAATAAATTCGAACTCATGATCTTAAAGATTGACATAGAACTCACTACTAGTGAAGGTGAGTAGCTTCTAGGATGGTTGCCAAAAGTTTCCCACTTTAACTTCGAGATGGTTTTGGAGACTTTATTACCCAAAACTTGTTGTGGCGAAAGAGAAATGCCTTACTCGGGATGAAACTTGTGCTTCAATATGTTGTTGTGAAATCGTTCTTTTGCTGCTTTATTCAAAAAGACTACTGGCTCTTTTGTCTGTACTAGCCTGGGGGATTCTGATTCACGGACTGTGGGAGCAGAAGATGCATGTTTCCTAGTAGATTTGGTGGCTTTCTTAATCGAGCCTCTTGATTTTTCCATCTTTTTTCGAGGGAAAATGTTTTGAAGGTAAAAATATAGGATTTTTAGAAATAAAAAGGTAAAAAGAAAAAAAAATGGTTTCTTGAATGCATTACAGTCGGTACAGTGAGGGTGAATTTATAGTGAGTGAAAGAGGAAGATGGAGAGGCGTGTTGTTTTTTGGAGAGATATAGGGATGGCTGGATGAGTTGTGTCCAATAGGAATTGTGCCCGCTTATAAGGATCAAACTGCTGAGTGAGTTTTGATCCAACGGGGGAATCTGACTTTCCCTGAATTCTGAGGAGTTATAAATGGCAGTTCAGATGTATGGAATGCACTGACAGTAAGATTTCAATGCCTCGACAATGGTACCTAAGTATTCTACAAAAAAGAAGGAGAACAAACTTTAACAAAACATATATAAAATATAATCACAGAGTACTGATAAAAAAAATTAAAACTTTTCAACCAATTTAATGGTCTCTGCCTACTTTTGACCATTGTTGCCAAAATAGTGTTTCAGTCTCTATCCATTTACTTTGAACTAGTGTCCATTACGTAAATCTTGAATTGTGACTACACCATGAGGAAATACGACAACAACTTCAAAAGGTTCAGACCAATGGGAACACAATTTACCTGGGTTCAATTTGAGTCGAGAATTGAATAATAAAACCTGTTGACCTATGATAGATTATCACCGTAAAATAATCTTGTCATGCCATTGTTTGGTCTTTTCCTTGTAAATTGCAGCATTTTCATAAGCATTTCTCCTAATCTTCTCCAGTTCAGTGATATCCAACAATCTTTTCTTTCCAGCCGCTTCATAATCCATGTTCACTTGCTTCATTGCCCATATTGCTTTGGGTTCCAGTTTGACTGGCAAGTGACATGCTTTTCCAAAAACTGATTGATACGGCGACATCCCTAAAGGAGTTTTCTATGCTACCTGCAATGCCCATAAAGCATCATCCAATCAGAAAGACCAATCTTTCCTCGAAGGGTCTACAATCTTCTCAAGAATGTTCTTAGTTTGTCGATTCGATACTTCAGCTTGCCTATTGGTTTGCGGATGATAAGTAGTAACCATTCTATGATTAACTCCATATCTCTTCAGTGCGGTCGCCACTTGGTTGCAATTAAAGTGTGTACCCTGATCACTAATCAATTCCTTTGGTGTGCCAAATTAGGTGAGTATATGTTTATGAAAAAAAAATTAGCACTGTCTTTGCATCATGATTTGGTACTGCAATAGCTTCCACCCATTTCGAGACATAGTTAACAGCTACTAATATATTTAGATTTCCAAATGAATTCAGAAATTGTCCCATAAAATCCATACCCCAAGCACCGAATAATTCAACTTCTATAATTGGCTGCTGTAACATTTCATTGCGTCAGGATATAGAACCAGTGCGCTGACACTTATCACATTGATTCACAAAATTGTTGATGTCTTTTTGAATAATGTCGGCCAGATGAATCCTGATTAGATAACTTTAGCAGCAGTTCTCATACCACCAAAATGACCTCCATAGGGAGAAACATGACAATGTTTTAGGATTGAAAGCATCTGCTTTTCTGGAGCACAACATCAACTAATGTTGTCATTGCATACCTTGAATAAGTACGATTCTTGCCTATGATACTTCATTATGTCACGAAGAAATCTCGCCGTCGTCAGATTAGGGTCACAAGTATTACTAACACTTCATACAATTAATCAATCATAATTACATATATATATACTAGCAATTAACAATATAATATACAGGGTCAGGTTATAAAAATCAAATCATATCATAATAGAATATTATACTATCGAATAATGATTCATGCTATGCAATGCTAAACTTAGTCTTCCACTGTATAACTCTTATCACTATTTATCCCTTCTAGAATGTCAAATTTTGGATACATACAAGTCTATTCCAATTATTAGCATTAGAGTATTGGTCTATACTTCATCTATGCTTATCTTTTCAATTTATCTTTGACACTGTTAGTAGAATGCACCTAATATAGGTTTGCTAATCCATTCCAATTCAGAGTAAAAGTTACTCTTACAACCCTTATTACGAGTCTACAGGACCCTAAAAGTAGTTTAAAAATAGGCGGGGACTAATTTGAAATAATTTTGGAAGTTTAGGAAATAATTACAAAAATTGTAACTACAGGGGTCATACGGCCGTGTGGCCAGGCTGTGTGGGCATTCGAAGTAAGGACACACGACCGTGTCCCAGCCCGTGTAACTCACTGACTTGGGTCACACGGTCATGCTACACGCCCGTGTGCTAGGCCGTGTACCTTTCGAAATGGCCTCGCACACTTGTGTGCTAGCCGTGTCTCTCACACGGCCAAGTCGCACGCCTGTGTAAGAATATGCCCAAAGATCAATCATGAGATGGTTGTAATATACTTGATTTACCATGTTTATTAATATAAGGTGTTGCCATTATTATTTCAGTTTCTTTTCTGTGTGTATAAATAAATTATTTTATAATAATATTCTGAGAATAATATGATTATTCTTAAATGATCCTTAGTCAAGTATTATTGTTGACTAGGACAATAATAATGCATTAAGACTATCATGTAGTTGATTGATGATAAAGAGTTGTCATTGATATGGAGTGTCAAAATCAATGCATGAATACGTGTGTTAGAGAACAACATATTGGACTGACCCACTCTGAGTATGTTTCTTGGATTATTATGTAATTGTCACAACATTACTCATAGTTATTAATATGTATATGATCCTCATTATCCCAACATCTTGAGTTGTATATTTTGATACAGTCAAATGTACACCATAACTAGTTGTTCTATAAAGGCTGATGTTGTATCTACCACAACCTATGTAGAGGGATATGGTTGATCAATATAGGATAAGTCCCTCCTACATAATGGGAGTAATATCTTAGGCCACTTGATTGAGTGAGACTAGAAATGCAAGGCCATGCTCAAATAAGTTGATATGAGATGTCATACTTATTTATACATCATAGTCTACTCAAGATATCAAGGAACATGGGATGGACTATGCAAGTGTGACTATTCCATGACTTGTGTCCAATCCAGAGATAAAGGATTTAAGGATTAATGCATGAAAGGTTAATCACAAAAAGGTTATGTCGAATCATGACTTCTTGTAACTTAGGTAGCAATGATGCATTACTAGATGCCACTCATTGTTTGTAACATTAGAATATTTCTAGTATTACTGCTAATGTTACAATAACCTACAGGGTCACACCCTATGGTTGAAATGAACGGAATAAAACATAGTTTAGTATTGCATTTGGTTGTCACATGAATTAAATTAATTATAGAATTAATTTAATTGGGCAATCAAATATCGAACATATTATATGTACAAGGATGTTGTACACATAATGAGAACATAGTTCTATTAATATATGAATTTGGTTTGTATATAAATTTAAATAAATATAGTTTACCGAAATCCTTGTTACAATTAATGTAATTATAATTTTCGGTTAAAAAACATTATTATATTTATTTATTTTTAACTATGATTATTATGTTCGGATACAAATTTTATGAATTATGATTCATTATATATATACCAATTATAAAAGGGTGATATATAATTTTAAACAAAAACCCTAAAAGAAAACTTTGCTTGTGAGTTCTAGCAGCCGTCAAGCAAAGAATTCTCCAAAAACAGTTTTGGAGATTTCTTCCGTTCATTGTCAAATTGGGTGGATTACGTAGAGGTCGAAATCATAAAAGGTTGCGGCTTGGTTCAATACTAGAACAGAGTTCTCGTTGCTGAGGCATCGCTGTCTACATAGATTGAAATATCAGTAATTTCGAAACCCTTATTTCACACCGATTCGTTCCTCGTACATGGGTCCATGGGTTGGATCGCTAGAATTATTTTTTTATTAATTTTTGCTGCGTCATGGGGTTACCGGCGTTCCAACAGCCCGTGTGTCTGACACACAGAAAAGTCACAGACCTGTGTGTCTGGCCATGTGGACCTAAATTATGCCTAAAACCACAATTTTACCATTTCCTACTTGCTTGGACATTAAAAAACTCAAAAACCATTTGTTTAATTGATTCAAAACACGATCAAACACACTCAAAACATGCCAAAACAATCATCTTAGGTGCTTAACCATTGTACCCTCATTGGTACCACATTTATATCATCAAAAAGTATCATCATTGCATCATTCAAATCAAAATTATAAACATGTCAAAATCAATCAATTTGGCCTAGCTCATATCTACCTAAAACATCAGCCTTAATTCACATACACATAACAAGCATTGATTCAATTCAACATATCATGCCATTCCAATATCAATAAAGAAATTTAATATTTAATTACCCCTATGAACACGACTCGGACTCGAACGGATACACGGATCCAACCAACACACTAGTTTGGCACCTAGTGCCTGATCAGATAAATCTGAAGTAGTAACAACGCCCAGTAGTATATAAATTGACACCCAGTGTCTCATTGGTGAAACCGAAGTAAATTGGCACCCAGTACCTGATCGACTCGAAGTCAAAGAAATCCTAATGTATATACCAATACAGTTAATAGGGTTTAATTTCACATTTCAAATATAACCAATATACAATTCTCATATTTGCACATATATTCATTTCAATTCAAATAACTTAATACATTCATAATGTATATACCAATTCAATCCATTTCAATCAACTATCAAAATGCCAAAGACTCATCTCAATCACTTGCCATATGCATTAAATCGAATTACAATAATTAAAAACTAGATTCGGATTTATAGAAATGCAAACCTTGGATTCTAAGCTATTTGACGTCGATTTTATCCTTCCCATTTTTAGTCTAGGATTCAGGTAAACGTTAGCTATGAAATTAAAACAATTAAAATACATCAATACAACACAATTCAATTTCACATTGACTATTTCAATTTTTACTCAGTATTTGCTTAAATTCCAATTTAGTCCCTAAACCGAGACTAATTTTTATTCTTCATATTTAATCTTATATTTTTATACTAATTTCACTTTAAGATAAATTTAGCTCCCTATTTTCAATTAAACCCCTAAATTTTGAATTTTTCACAATTTAGTCCTTTTTACTCAAAATTTACAATTTGTTCTACAATTTAATACTTTTCCATTTCTAGCTTAAAAATTTATCAATTTAATCCCTAATATTAAAAATATTTAATAATAACAACATTTAAAATCTTAGTCAATGCCAAAATTATATCATGGGTCGGGTTGCCCTAAGTACCAAGATTCCAAAAATATAAAGATTACAAGAAAATGGACTAAAATTAACTAACAAATTGAAATTTAAATCCTAGAAGTGCTTAGGCCATGCGTTAACCCTTCTTCTCTTCTTTCTTTTCTTTCTCAAACTTTTGCATGTCTTTCTAATTCTTTCTCTTTATTCTTTCTTTTATTATTATTACTTTTATTATTATTTTAATCTTTATACATATTAATTCTATTTTATAATTCATAATATATAACTTATATATATTAACTATTATAGATATACCCCATTAATGCCATCCACCACCCGATAGAAAGGTATAATTACCAATTTAATCCCTCAATTGATTTTTAATCTATAATTCAACTTTTACTCTATACGCGATTTAGTCCTTATATTATAATAACTCTTAATTCATGCAAATTCACTTAACTAAAACCGAATTAACTACACAACTAACTTCGTAAATATTTTTAATAAATATTTATGAGTCTAATTTATGAGAATGGAGTCCCAGAAATACACTATCTGACACCCCTAACTATCGGGTCGTTATAATTGTGATCACCTAGACAGACATATTTAAGATGAGGAGGTAGTGGTTTCAATTCCAGAGTAGGAGCTTCTTCTATAGATGGTTTGAAAATTGGGGTTGTTCTATTGGCTAGGTCTAATGATTCAATCTGCCATCCATGCTTGAGTTCAAGATTATGAGCTTCAACCTTACTGTCACAATCGCCTAAGAATTCAGCATCAGATATCACTACAAACTCTTCAAAGAGTCCTATGCTTTGGCCTTGAAATTTTCCTCAATTAGATTATCTAGCACATCAACATTATGGCGTTCTTCTTTGTCCTTGCATTGAACATATTTGAAAACACTGAAGGTGACTTGCTCATCATTAAGTTGCTAAATCAAAGTTCGATTGGTGGCTAAAAATGGTCGTCCCAAGATTATGGGAACCTCCTTGTCTGCCTTGCAGTCAAGTATGATAAAATCAGCTGACAAAACGAATTTACCCACACGAACTATGACGTCTTTTATTTTCCCTTCAGGTTGAGCCAAGGATCAATCGGTGAGTTGTAATGTCACTGCAGTAGATTTCATGTGACCAATTCCCAACTTTCTGAAAGTAGATAGTGGCATTAGGTTAATGCTAGCTCCCAAGTCACATAAAGTCTTAACCAAATAATGATTGCCAATTGAATATAGGATGGTGAAGCTCCCAGGATCCTTTAATTTAGGGGGCAACTTGTTTGTCAAAATAGCACTACAACCTTTGTGGGTACAATAGTTTCGATATCAATGAGCTTTTTCTTCTCGGACAATAGGTCTTTCATAAATTTCCTATAACTTGAAATTTGTACCAGAGCATCTACTAAAGGAATGTTGATCTGTTGTTGCTTCAGTGTGTCCAAGAATTGCTGATACTGCTTGTCATGCTCATTCTTCCTGAATCTTTGTGGGAAAGGTAAAGGTATGGATATATCTACTTGTGCCGACACCTTTGATTGCGTCGACAATTTTAAAGGTCAGACAGTAGGTATTTGAGTTACAATTTGTTGAACTTCTTTGTCTGATGCATTGAAAAATTCTTTAGTTTCAACCTTCTCACTAGTGATCACTCCATCTGCATCTTAAGGTGCTATAGTAGAGTTGATAAACGGTTCGCTAGTTTATTTACCACTCCTAAGAGTGATAACCTTACAATGTCCTTTGCCCTTCAAACTAGGATTTTCTGTGTTGCTAGGTAATGAACCTAGTGGTCGAGTATTCAGATTTGAAGCAAGTTGTCCTAACTTTGCCTCCAATGTTCTAATGGAAGATGAATTCCCTTAGATGATAGCTTCCGTACAAGTAATATACTCCCGCATTAATAGCTCAAGAGTTGCTAATGGGTCAGAAGTAGAAGCTTGAGTGTACGGTTATTGTCGATGCCTTTGAACTTGTTGATTTGGTATTAAAGATTGTTATGAATGCATCAAATTTTGGTGTGGATGTGTCTGGCCTTGTTATGGATGCATCTGAGTGTGCTGATTGTAGTTCTACTGCTGTTGATTGTAATTTCCTTGTCCGGGATTATAATTGCCCTAAGTAGATGTATTCCCATATCTGAATATCGCGGTATTTTGTCCAGCATTCTGAGTTCCCCAAAATGGTTGGTTGCGGAGTTATTGTAAGAATTTTCATAAAAATGGTTGCGGATGTTACTAATATAGCAGGCATTCTTTGCATGTTCTGGACAGTCTTCATAACTTGGTTGTCACTATAAATCTCACAAGAAAAAGTAGGAACATCAACTTGCTGAATGACTTGTATAGGTGCAACGCCAATCATCCATTGTATATTTTTAATCATGTTTGTGAGAGAAGAAACTGGAGCACTTAGTGTGGTTATTGCATCCAATTTAATAACTCCTAGAGTAGTTTTTGCTTGTCTAGCTCTGTAGATAGGGTATTCATAATCATTCTGAGCAATTCTCTCAAGAATTCTTACAGCATCATTATAAGTACAATCTAGTAGAGGTCCACTGGCTGATGCGTTGACAAGATTTCTTGTATGTGAATTCAGTCCATTATAAAAAATCTCAGTTTGTGTTTTTAGTTGAATGCCGTGCATGGGACAATGTTGGAGTAAAGTTTTATAACGTTACCATGTGATGTGAAGATTTTCATCATCCAGCTGATGATAAGCAGTAATATCATTTCGAAGACAAGCATTCATTTTCGATGGGTTAAATCACAGAACAAACGGTGTTGCTAATGCATCCCAAGAAGTAATTGATCCGGCAGGTAGTCCAAAAAGCCAAGTACGTGCTCTTCTTGTAAGAAAGAAGGAAATAATTGCATCTTCAAGGCATCATTAGGAACACCTTGTTGACTAAAGGAAGCATAGATCAATAAAAAAGATTTAAGATGTTCTCTTGCATCTTCATGTGGCAGTCCAACATATTATACATAGAATTTTGTATTTGAAACATTACTGGCTTCAGTTCGAAGTTCCCAGCTTGGATTGATGGCCTAACAACTCCTGGTTTCAAATCATCCAAGACAGGTACTATAAAATCTCATATAGTCCTATTTTGTATGCGAGCATCTTGCGACAACAATGGGTTATTAACATTTTGTTACTGCATCGGGGGTATGGCTGCATTGTTCCTTGGTAAATCCATATTTATTTGTTCTCGAAGTCTATTCCGAACAGTCCTTTCAATTTTTAGATTAAAAGCGGCAAGAAAGTCTGAATTTCTTTAGGTCATAAAACACCTGAAATGAAGTTAAAGAAATAGCAACAAAGAAAAAGAAATAGTTAGTGAATACTAAATATTATATAAGGAAAACAAAGTGCAGAAACACAAAAACAAAAATAACCATAAAAAACACCATCCCCAGCAACAGAGCCAAAAACTTGATTCACTGTTTAACACACAACAATAATGTGCAAGCGTACACTGTCGATGCAAACGTAGTGGACAGATTTTAGTCTGTCAGATATTGATCCCACAGGGATGGGTGTCTTTTGTCTATTAATGTCGGTACAATAACTGGATATAAATGAGATGAATTGTGAGGATAGTTGTCGATGCAATAACTTTAAAAACAACAAAATAAAATATGATGATGATAAACTGGGATCCCCAACATGAATCTTCAGCAGAATACTAAGTGCTCACAAGGTATAAAAGTATAAGTGATTGCCGATGCAATAAAATTCAATGTTTATCTTACTCAACGTTACTCCTCCATTTAATCTCAGACTTAACTATGCATATTAACCTCACCTTCTGATGATGGCAGAATGACACTATTAAGAACAAGTGGACTAAATTCCTCTAATCCTCACTCAACTTTCGTTGTAATGCTTGTTGGCTCAAACTGTCACTGCACTTTTCAGTGTTAGTGACTGCAATAACACTTTCGTGTAAAAAACATTCAAACCCCAAGATTAAACAATAAAAGCAAGATTAAATAAGATAACATTTCACCAAGAATTCATTAGTACTTTCATACAATCAGAAAGCAGAGAGTAATCAAAAACATTTAGAAAGAAATAAGAAAGAACCGTATGGAGAATACTATCCCTAAAAAACTCGACTGAATCTCTCTATTCCCTCTTGTCGCGCACTTAGGTCTCCCCATCAGGAGCTAGTCTGCATCTGGTTTCATGTTGGCTCACCCGTGAGAGGTTTAAGCTGCCATGGCTGCAAGCTTTAAGGTTAGATGATGAAGATGATAATGGAGAAAAACCACTCAAGAAGGCCACATTTTCTTCTCATGTCCACCTTTTATGTCCTGCCCTATAGTACAGGTGTCCTTTCCATAAAATTAATTTTGGTTATACCAGACTGGACAACTCACGTAATTTTGGTTCTTATCTAGATAGCTGTTAGGTGCGACGATAATTCTAAACGCAATCTGGATTAAGCCATGCAATGACATCTTCCAAGTGCGGTGATAATTCTAAATGCAATTTGGAATTAACCTATGTAGCGACATGCGAACAACTATCAGGTGCAGCAACAATTCTGGATGCAATCTGGAATTAACTCATGCAGCGACATTAATGCAAAAAGATGGCAAAATTAAGGATAAAATAGGCTAGGATTCACTGGGTTATAAAATCAAATTTACTAAACTGAAAATGTTAAAATGTATGCTAAGGATAACTAAATGGGAACAATTTAACCAATAAGTAGGGGGAAAACCTATATTCTTTCAGTGCTATCAGAACTCTGAAGGAAAAGTTCGTGGCCATGGCATCCTTTGAAAAGAACAAAGGAATGGTGATTACCTAATAGAGTTCCTTGCGTGTCCCAAGATGATGATTGGTAAACCTCACATAATGTGAGTTTAGAAAAATCCATATCATAAACATGACAGTTAAGAGTAGCCTTTGTGACAAACTCTAAAAATAATAGACTTTATGGTGGAATCTAAAAAGAATAGCCTATATGGCAAACTTTGAAAAGAATAACCTATGTGGTGAACTCTGAAAAGGGAGGCCCTTGTGGCAAATTTTGAATGGATCGCCTTATTGATGTGTTCTATCTGATTGTCTGTATGGTGTATTATGCTAAGTCTATGTGGCATGAACTATCAGGAATATCTGGTAAGCTATGAATCTGAATGTTTATCTCTATGGTAATATAAAAGTAAGTTTTAGTAGTTATGTAATAAGTATGACCAAGATAAGGTATTGGTATGCTCTGGAAAATGAATTGAATAAAAGTCTTAAAGGTTTTCCACGGAAAAGAGATGTGTATATGTACATCAAGAAGGGTATTTGCTATGATGATCAGTAAATATGAAAGTAAGGGGAATTGTATCTTCTCCTAATTTTATTCTAAATCTAAGTCAATACTATTTTGAATTATGAGATTCTGATATAGCATGGTATGAAGTTCATCTAAATGTTATACACAATGAATTATCAGTATATATATGTGTACATAACTGGATCAGGGTATGTCTAAATGCGAGCTAATGGTATGAAATTCTGTGTAAGTATCCACCATATATATGAATCCGCCAAAGAAAATGTCAACAAGCAATTGTTTGAAATAAGAGTATGGGATAGGGTATGAATTGCTGGATATGGTTTTTAGGGACATAATCTATCAAGTAAGTGTTAATGGGAAAAGAGATTTACGGATTGATTGGAAAGATTCCTCAATTAACAAGATATGAAAGCTTAAGTATGATAAGGGTATGATCATTGGCATATAAAGGAATGATAAGAATGTTGAATATTAGCTGAAGTAAATGACAATAGAGTAATAGTTCACTCATAATAATTGTCTACAATATTGCAAAACCTTCATCAAGGTATGGTTAAGGAGATTAGTAAGTATTTTGTACTTACTAGATTTATTGTTTCTTTTCAGGAATCAATAAGGGACTTCGCCTGAAGGGACAACGCTAGGAGTGTGCCAAGATTTAGGCAGAGTGGGTTGTTATGCATATAGTGGATTTGGGTTGCAGTCTGGAATATGCCCCTTTAAGTCTGACTTAAATAAATTTCTAACTTTTAAATATCTATATCAAATTTGATGTAATAAGTTAGTTAATATATTTTATATTAGATTTCCAAATGTTAAGTTTTTCTTTCAGAACTTCAAATAACAAAGTTAAAATAAATGAGACATGTAAATTATTTTAGTTAAATGTTTTTTTATCGTTAGTAACATTTAAGATCCGGACTCGGTGAATCAGGTCAAGTTGAGGGTGTTACAAATTTGGTATGAAAGCCCGATTCAGTTGGTTCTTGGACAACTCTTGTGGAAGAAGCCCTGTATGCATAATATGTCGTTCCTGGTAGATCTCCTCATGTATGATTGAATTATCTGTTATGAGGTCGATGTATGAAATAATAATAGTTTAATAAAGAGAAATAATGTTAAAAGAAATAGACAAAAGATAGGAAAAAATTTGGTTTTGTTGCGCACGATAAAAATTATATTACAAAGCTATTGAAAGGTAGAGCCCATGATTGAACAAAGAGAATATCATTCCTCTTTCTCTCTAGACTAATTAGTGGGTTCAAATGGAATCTCTTCAGCTGGAAGAGGATCTTCAGGACTCTAACCCTCAGAAATTGAACCTACTTCATTGTCTCTAGCATCAGGTGTACTCAAAATGAATAATCCACCTAGTTGCTTCCTTTCTATTTGATTGGATTCCCACTCTTCACTTCTCAAGATTGTAAATGTTGAAATTAAGAGACCCTGTAGAAATGTTTCCAAGGTAATTGAAATCTATGCTACTTAGATCGAAAAGGCCTACAGCCACTTGGGCTTGTAGAAGTAGATTTGATGTTGACCCTGGGAAAGCCTCGGTAATATTCTTCTTACCATGCTCCTGATATGTTTTGAAGATTTCATCATGAGAATGATGTAGATCTTCTAGTTCTGCTTTTCTGACTTTCTTCTAGAACTCTGAGTTTCTCTTTTAAAGTAAACTGTTCATCCGTAATAGATTGATATTCTCTTTTACTTATGTATTCTCAGTCTGAATATCCCTATGTTTACCCTTCAGATTTATAACTCGGGTATCTAGTCTTCCAATCAAATTGGTAGATTCTTGATATTTTTGGTAAAGCTCAGCTAAGCAATCTTCGTCAGTCTTCACTGCCTTTTCTAAATCCTTCATTTTGTTGTTATAATGCTCACTAGCTTCTTTAAGATCCCTACTTCGAAGACTATATTTGATAAACAAGGCTTCTAAAACTAGAGCCAAGATTGATAGAGGGTATTTATTGGAACAAGATGCAAGGTAAGAGGAAAAAGCTTCCCTTAATGGTAGAGGTAGTAAGCTTTGTTGTTGTTGAAAGATGAAATTGAAAGAGATGGAAGTTGGCACTGATTCTGAAAGCTCACGCAAAGAAAAAAAATCTTTCCTACTTTAGTGGATGGAGCATCAGTAGGTAGAGTACTAGGCTGAACAAAGGATTGGATTTGAAGCAATGCTTAAGAATGACTTTGGTTCTTTGATGGCAGAGGATCAAACATGTTAATTATAGATTTTATTTGCTGGGCGAACTCTCCAAGTAAAAGTGGAATTTCAGGCATAGCAGGAATTGAGGAAGATGGAGTAACTATAGTGACAGACTTTCCCTCCTTGTTAATGGGGACACTCACAACTCTCAGCCTTTTGATCACTGACATCCAATCTGGGTCTCTTAGATGATCTCCTTGATGGAGAAATAGTAGACTTTCCCTTAGTACGGTCCTATTTGAGAATGGAAGAAATGTCCATGTTCAAGGGATGTGAATGTGATGAAGATCCTGCACCATCAATAAGAGAATTATCCTGATTTGAAGTAGAGGTAGAATCAGTAACAAAATTAATTATAAGATTCCAATTTCGTGGGCGAAAACCATAAAAGCTATAAAAATAGAATGGAGGCTCTCTTTTGCTCCCTAACAAAATTTGTGCTGGTTCACTATCTTAATTTCATGACCACTTTTTGAAGCGAGAAGGTACTCGAAGATCATTCAACCACGTTAGAGAATCATTCAATTGATAACCGTTAGGGCTTAAGTCTTTTAGGCAATACTAGAAAACATTTCTAATTGTAATGAGTAGAGTTATAGGGCCAAGCCATTTCAACAGATGGTACTACCTGGGATCAGCCCCAATTGCAAGATCCGCAGACCTATAGGCATTAGGGCTATGATTCTCTAAGCATAAATGGAAGACATTTCTAATACTGATAAGTACATCCAGCTCTAGTAAACAACCCAACTTCAGGCGATTGAACTGATCCTCAGTAGCCTCATTATCAAGTGGCTGTTTGCGAGTACAGACGGACTCTTAAGCGATGGACCATTGTGTCAGGAAGCAAAACACACTCCTCAGCCTACTCTTTACCCAGATGAATTTATTTCTATTGAGATGGAGGATTGAGACCTAGTTCCTAATGATTAGCTCGTGTCCTTGGTGAGTACTAAAGTGCACCATCCCCGATGAGGCACCTCGAGTGGTAACCTTTAGTTGAAAAATCCATTGGAACATGCCAAGAATGGAAGGCTCATTCCTCAGATTACAGCTGATGAAGTATGTAATTAGATTCCACCAGGATAAACCAATAAGTTGTATCAGTGCTATTTCGTATTCGTTCAGAACCCTATAGAAGAACGAATGCAAGGGAGGTGAAACCCAACTTCGAACAGGTAGAGGGGAAGGATGATACCATCATGCTATCACTAAGCCGTCACTAGCCATGGACTATGTTGAATTCATAAGAAAATTTTGGTATTTGTACCCCTCAGACACCCAAATGTCTGACCATGTCATCTTTGCCCCTCCAACTATGACTGCCACGATTTCTATCGGGGTGTTTACTTCTCAATTTTGGGCCCAACCCCATCACCCATTGTAAAACCACCACCATTGCCCCTCCAACTATGACTGCCATGATTTCTTCCACCTTCATGATGACTGTCTTTAACCCTAACCATTGTTGTGAAACAAAAGAATGGGAGAAGATTGAAAGATTACCTAGAAAAAACTAAGAAGTTATCTGAGAAAGAGGGGAAGCAAGACTTTGATAACGAAAACAGAGAAAGCAAAGAAGGAAAGAGGAAGGAATGAAACTTAGGGTTTAAGAAAGAACTTAATCAACAAGAAAATTTTAAGGAAAAAGAATGATATCATAAATAATGATTTCCCTCCTCTACGTCTCAATATAAATAGCCAAACATCCATGAGAAGTTTTGGATTTCAAATTTGTAATAAATTGTTCAGGTCTTCCAATCAGCATCTAGCACCTGTTAACCATAGGAATGTTTTTCTTAAATCCCTTGGCATTAAAAAAAGTGAGAATATCTACCAGAGCCAGTTGTCAAACAAGTATCCACCAATTTGTATTCACGAATAGAGAGTTCGCCAAGTAGTATTATAATGGGCAACTATCTGGTTCAAAGTGTAAGCCATGGTTTTTTTGCTAGGATAACTGTGATTATATCAGTATGCAAGCTTTTAGCTTCAAGTTGAGTATAAATGGATCTGTCAATCAAGTGAGGTGGGTTATGGTGAATCTATGAAAGAGCAAAAAATGTTAATGAACCAGGGAAAAGCAAGAGATGTTTGCCTCAATGATGGAATGAGGCTATTGAAGAGAAGAGTATTACTCTGAGTTCGCATCTGGTTTTAGTCACGAGAAGAAATTTCAAGGAAACAGCCGTGTGATCCCTGCAGTTCAAGTTTTCTAACTTTTTCTTAAAATTTCCAAATGTTTCCATTTTAGTCCCGGATTGTTTCTAAAGTAATTTTTATGGCCTTGAGGGCTCGATTAAGGGATGATAAGTATGTGAATGAATGGATTATACCATGTTTATGTTAATGATTGAAATGTATGTATAATGCTTGGTTTGTACGATAATGCTCCGTAACCCTATTCCGACGACGGATACGGGTTAGGGTGTTACACTTTCCTTTCTGGCCAAATCGAAGAACTATCTTCCAAGGAGATACTTAGAGAAATACCTTATCGCTGACTTAAAATTCAATATATTTTCTTTTCAAGTCTGCGTAAGATTTCCGTCGATCCGAAACTGCTTTCAAACTATCTCATATCACTTTAACATTTTCTTCGATTTCCCGAATCAAATCAACACCAAATAACTTTTTCTCACTCAACTCAGCCCACAACAATGGAGTTCGACACTTTTGACCATACAAAGCCCGTATGGTGCAATTTTAATGCTCGCTTGATAACTGTTGTTGTATGCAAATTCAACCAACGGTAGAAATCTCTCCTAGTTACCTTCGAACTCTAAAACACAACACCAAATCATATCTTTGTGTACCTGAATTACTCACTCAGACTGACCATTGGTCTAAAAATAATAGAAACTAGCACACTGTGCAATCTAACAATCTCAGCAACATACAGGTTTACCAATCTTTTGAGTGAAAAATCTATATGGACAGGAATGAAATGCGCGGACTTCATCGAACGATCTACAATTGCAATCTAACAATCTCAGCAACATACAGGTTTACCAATCTTTTGAGTGAAAAATCTATATGGACAGGAATGAAATGCGCGGACTTCATCGAACGATCTACAATGACCCACACAACATCTTTCTCGAAGATAGAGGCAGCCCCGATACGAAACCATTGTAACACATTCCTATTTCCACTCTAGAACCATCATAGGTTGTAATAAACCAGAAGGTACCTGATGCTCGACTTTAACTTGCTAACAAACTAAACATCTTGTTATGAACTCTGAAATCTCTCGTTTCATACCTGGCCACCAATACATTTGTTTTAAATTATAGTAAATTTTGTTACTACCAAGATGAGTCGACAAGCTACCACTGTGGGCTTTCTGTAAAATTTTCTAAATGAGATCAAAATTTCTCGAAACATAAATTTTTCTTGTGAAGTACAACTTGTCATCGACACCAATATGAAAATTTGAATCAATTGTCGTCTGAATCTATTTTATTAGCAATCAAAACATCATCAGTTTTTAGCTTTGCAAATTTGTTGCAAAAATGTCAGTGTAGCTTTTAATTCTGCCACAATTGATCCATTATCAATCAGCATCAATCGATTGTTCTCCACTCATAAAGAAAGTAGAGATTTCCTACTTAAAGCATCAACAGCAACATTAGCCTTTCCGAAATGATACTCAATGATCAAGTCGTAATCTTTCAATAACTCAAGCCATCTGTGCTGTCTTAAATTCAAATCTTTTTGTGACATCAAATACTTCAGGCTTTTATGATTGATCGATTGTTTAACATCACAGCAATAATGTACAAGCGTACACTATCGATACAACTATAGTAGACTGATATGAGTTTGTCAGTTATCGATCCCATGAGGATGGTTGTCTTTTGTCTATCAATGTTAGTGCAATAAATAGATAGAAACAAGATAAATTGTAAGAGTAGTTGTCGAAGTAATAACTTGAAAATAATAAGATAAAATATGATAATGATAAATTGGGAACCCCAACATGAATATTCAATAGAATACTAAGTGCTCAACAGGTATAAAAGGATAGGTGATTGTCGATGCATTAAATTGCAATGAATATCTTACCGAGCTTAAATTCTATATTTAATCTAAGACTTAAACATGCACATTAGCCACACCTTCCAATAATTGCAATGGAACACTATTAAGAACAAGTGGATTAAATTCCTCTAATCCTCAAGCAACTTCCGTTGTCATGCTTGTTAGCTTGAACTATCGCTACACTTTCCAGTGTCAGTGACCACAACAACACTTTCGTGCTAAAAACATTCAAACCCAAATAATAGAAGAAAGATTGAATAAAATAAAATTTAACCCAGAAATCATGTATACTTCTGTACAGACATGAAATAGAAAGTAATCACCAGCATTTTGAAAAGAAATATAAAAGAAACAATTAGAGAGTACTATTCCTGAAAAACCTCGACTTGATCTCTCAACTCCCTCTTGTGTCACACTCAAAACACCTCGTCAAGAGCTAATCTGCATCCCTTTCACATTGATTCACCCGTAAAAGGTTTAAGTCACCATCGCTGAAAATCTTTAAAAAATACGTTGAAGAAGATAATCCTGCCAAAAAGTCTCACTCATTTTTTTTCTTTTTACTTGAATATTAATAGTTATCCAAATAGCACAGATCTCCTTTCATCAGAATCATGTTGCCTCTGAAAGTACAACTTGGTTGTACCAGACTAGATAGCTCAAACCTGTTTGTTATTATTCAGACAGATGTCATATGCGGCGACAATTCTGGTCGCAATCTGAAAGTACTCATGCAGCGACATTGGTACCAAAACATGACAAAATTAAGGATAAATAGGCTAAGATCCACTGAGTTATAAAATGTAATTTACTGAACTAAAAATGTTAAAATATGTGCTAAAGATAACTAAATGGGTACAAATTAACAAATAAGTAGGGAGAAAACAAATGTTCTTTCTAGTATTATCACACCCCCAAACTTGAGTTTTTACTTGTCCTCAAGTGAAACAGAAACTAGCAAGGCTATACAAGAATTCACTAAGGCAAATGAACATTCTAACAACTTGAATCACCTAAAATCCCAATGAATGAGTCACATTCAGATGGCGGAATATTGCATCGACAATACATAATTATGAATGAATAAGATTGTAACTTCATCAAAACGAGTATCATGCTTTAAATCCTACATTCTATCTACCAATACAACATTTATTGTACAATATATGTCTTTTTTTGTTAATAAGGGATATCGTTGCCTTACTATACCCTTGCTCCTGAGAAGTAATGATGGAGTGCAACAAATCCCCATGGAGTACTTAATTGCGACACACTCATGCAACGACAGCCTTTGGCCAGATTCATTTTTCTAACGCTTGCATTGGAGTGTTCCCTTTTTAACATTTCACAATACACCCACTTTGGAGTGTCCCATTTTCATAACTATATATACATATAAGCAACCGTAAAAGGCAGATTCATTCAAGATTCAAGGAATGCTATTGGTCATCCATTACCAATGCAACCTAAATAATTCATCAAAGAATTGAAGATACAACATTCAGTCAAATTTATCCAACTCATTCATTGATAGTTCACATGATTCAAAAATTAAGCATCGAATGTAACAAAAAATTTCAAACAAATTTGTATTAACCACAAATAAACCTTGCATGTTTCATTAAAAACTAATTTTTTTTGAAATGTGGGTGTATTTCCAAAACCCATATGCACTCCCGCAAACTTAAAGTTTGCATTGTCCCTAATGCACTAACATTAAAATCCAATGGCAATAAAAATGCAATGACAATGTTCACTAACAAAATGAAAATTACAGCTACATGCAATGCATGAATACTATAGGTAAAACTTAAAATAAACTAACTCAGTTTTCCTTTGTTGGATCGCTGGCACCCCTAGAGCGCAGCGGAAAAAATAAAAAAATTCGGCGATCCTAACCACGGATCCATGTGTGAGGAAATCGGGGTGATAAAGGTTATGAAATTACTGAATGTTTATTTTGAGTAGACAACAATGCCTCAACAACGAGTAGTCTGATCTGCTATCGAACCAAGCCACAATCTATTGTGACCCCGGCCTCTACGTAATCCACCCAGTTGATTATGAATGGAAGGAATCCCCAAAACAGTTTTTGAAAAGAATTTTCTTTGACGGCTGGTAGACCCAAGCAAAGAAAAAATGGGATTTTTATATATCTTTTTTTAGGGTTTCTAAAAATTAAAATAAATATAATAATATTTTAAACCGAAAATTATAATTACATTAATTATAATATAATTTCGGTAAACCATATATTTATTTGAATTTATAACCAAATTCATGTTCTCATAATGCGTACAACAACCTTGTACATAATTTGTTTGATATTTGACTACCCAATTAAATTAATTCTATAATTTATTTAATTCAAGCGACAACCAAACACAATACCAACTATGTTTTATTCCGTTCATTTCAACTATAGGGTGTGACCCTGTAGGTTCCTAGCAATGCATCATTGCTACCTAAGTCAAAAGAAATCATGATTCGATATAACCTTTTTATGATTAACCTTTTATGCAATAATCCTTAAGTCCTTTATCTCTAGATTGGACACAAGTCATGGAATAGTCACACTTGCATAGTCCATTCCATGTTCTTTGATATCTTAAGTAGACTACGATATACAAATAAGTATGACATCTCATATCAACTTATTTGAGCATGGCCATGCATTTCTAGTCTCACTCAATCAAGTGGCCTAAGATATTACTCCCATTATGTAGGAGGGGCTTATCCTATCTCGATCAACCATATCCCTCTACGTAGATCGTGGTATATCCAACATCAACCTTTATAGAACAACCAGTTACGGTGTACATTTGACTGTATCAAAATTTACAACTCACGATGTTGGGATTATGATGATCTCAAGTTTGAGGATCATATACATATTAATCACTATGAGTAATGTTGTGACAATTAAATAATAATCCAAGAAACATACTCATAACGGGTCAGTCCAATACGTTGTTCTCTAACACACATAATCATGCATCGATTCTGACATTCCATATCAATGACAACTCTTTATCATCAACCAACTACATGTTAGTCTTAATGTATTATTATTGTCCTATCCAACAATAATACTTGACTAAGGAACTTTTAAGAATAATCATATTATTCTTAGGACATTATTATAAAATAGTTTATTTATACACACAGAAAAGAAACTGAAATAATAATGGTAACACCTTATATTAATAAACATGATAAATCAAGTATGTTATTACAACCATCTCATGATTGATCTTTGGGCAGACTCTAACATTCTTGGCCATCAATGTGGTTGCACAATGTTTCTTCTTCCTCCTCTTTTTCTCCTCCTTCTTGCACTTTTTTATCTTTGGAGTGCTTTCTCTCTTTTCTTTGGGCTTCGTATGGTCCTCGGATCACTCCTCAATTTCTGGCATTGCCCCAACATCATTAGCTGCTTTTTGTGTAGGAGGGGTCACCTTGAGTGTTCCGGTATAGACCGCTATCGCCAATGAGTTGACAATAAAGCCCAAGTGCATAAAAAATGGTACCTAATTATTTTGCAAAAAAAATTAAAAACTTTAACAAAAAACAAAAATAAAATAAAATTACATAATAATAAATTCCATAAAAATTTAAAAAATTTGACCAATTTAATTGTCTTTGCCTGCTTTTGATTAATATTCCTAAAATAATGTTTCAATAGCTGGCCATTCACTTTGAACTAGTGTCCATCATGTAAATCTCTAATTGTGACTGCACCATGAAGAAATACTTCGACAACTTTGAAAGGTCCAGATCAACGAGAGTGCAATTTACCCAGGTGCAGTTTCAATCTAGAATTGAATAATAAAACTTGTTGACCCGTGATAAATTGTCGCTGCAAAATAATTCTGTCATGCCATTGTTTGGTCTTTTTATTGTAAATTGTAACATTTTCATAGGCATTTCGCCTAATCTCCTCTAGTTCAGTGATATCCAACAGCCTTTTCTTTTCAGCAGCTTCATAGTCCATGTTCACTTGCTTAATTGCCCACATTGCTTTGTGCTCCAGTTCAACTAGCAAGTGACATGCTTTCCCAAAATCCAATTGAAACTGCAACATCCCTAATGGAGTTTTGTATGTTGTCTGCAATGCCCATAAAGTGTCATCCAGTCTGGAAGACCAATCTTTCCTCGAAGGGTTCACAACCTTCAAAAATAATGTTTTTAATTTGTCGATTCGATACTTCGGTTTGTCCATTAGTTTCCGAATGCTAAGTAGTAGCCATTCTATGATTAACTCCATATCTCTTTAGTGCGGCTGCCACTTGGTTGTAATGAAAGTGTGTACCCTGATCACTAATCAATGCCTTTGGTGTGTCAAAGCAGGTGACTATATGCTTGTGAAAAAATTTAAGCACTGCCTTTGCATCATCCTTTGGGACTGCAACAACTTCAAGCCACTTCGAGATGTAGTCAACAACTACTAATATATAAAGATTTCCAAATAAACTTGGAAATGGTCCCATAAAATCCATACCCCAAACATTAAATAATTCAACCTCCATAATTGGTTGGTGCAACATTTCATTTCGTTGGGATATAGAGCCAATGTGCTGACATCTATCGCATTGATTTACAAAATTATGGGTGTCTTTGAATAATGAAGGCTAGTAGAATCCTAATTGGAAAACCTTAGCAACAGTTCGTATGCCACTAAAATGACCTCCACAAGGAGCATCATAATAGTGCTTTAGGATTGAAAGCATCTCCTCTTTCGAAACACAATGCCGAATAACGTTGTCATTGCATACCTTGAATAAATATGAATCGTTCCAATGGTACTTCACTACTTCACGAAGAAATCTTTCTTTTTTATGGCCTGTGACACCCAATGGGAGTTTTCTGCACACTAGATAATTAACCAAATCCACATACCAAAGAGTTGCATCTACAACAAATAACTTCTCATCTAGGAAAGCATCGACAATTTGAAGTATGTTTTCATCTTCACTGCCAACTTCCAATTGAGACAGATGGTCTGTAACTTGATTTTCTAAACCCTTGCAGCCTTTTATCTCGATGTCGAATTCTTGCAATAGTAAAATCTAGTGTATCATTCTTGGTTTTGCATCCTTCTTCGCAAAAAGATATCTCAACACCGAGTGATCAGTAAATACGGTAACCTTTGCGCTGACAAGATAATAATGCAACTTATCGAAAGAAAAGACTATAACCAAAAATTCTTTCTCTGTACTGGTATAATTGATTTTAGCCTCTATAAGAGTTTTTCTAGTATAATAGATGAAGTGAAATATTTTTCCCTTGCGTTGTCCTAGAACAGCACCCACAGCAAAGTCACTTGCATCGCACATAACTTCAAAAGGTTGAGACAATCCGGTGCAATGACAAAGGGTTCATTAACTAATTGCATATTTAATTGAGCGAATGCATACAAACATGCATCGTCAAAGAGGAATTTTTTATTCTATTCCAGTAATGAGCATAAGGGCTTTGCAATTTTTGAGAAATCTCTAATAAATCTTCAGTAAAACCCCGTATGCCCAAGAAAATTGTAAATACCTTTCAGATTTTTTAGTAGAGGTAATTTCTCAATGATTTCCACTTTGGCTTTGTCTACTTCAATGCCTTGAATAGAGATGCGATGACCTAACACAATGCCTTTAGTTGCCATGAAATGACATTTTTCCCAATTTAGAACAAGATGTGGGTCTTCACATCGCTGTAATACTTTATCCAAATTGTCAGTGCAATGATCAAAATCATTCCCATAGATTGAGAAATCATCCATAAAAACCTATAAAGAATCTTCAATCATATCTGAGAATATTTCCATCATGCATATTTGAAATGTGGCTAGTGCATTGGAAATACCAAGAGGCATACGACGAAAAGCAAAAGTACTAAAGGGAAGGTGAAAGTTGTTTTCTCTTGATCCTCTGGTGTAATAGCAATTTGATTGTACCTAGAATAGCCATCTAAGAAGTAGTAATAGGTTTTTCCAGCAAGCTTGTCCAACATTTGGTCAATGAAAAGAAGTGGGAAGTGGTCCTTCCTTGTAGCAGCATTAGGTTTGCGATAATCCATACAGACTCGCCATCCCGTAGGAATACGTGTAGGAATTAATTCATCTTTGTTGTTGCTAACCACAGTGATGCCACTCTTTTTAGGAACGCATTGTTCTAGACTTACCCAATTGCTATCAGAAATAGGGTAAATAATTTCAGCATCAAGCCATTTTATAATTTCTTTCTTAACAAATTCCTTTATCTTCTCATTTAACCTTCTTTGTTGCTTAATCGATTGCTTGCCTTCATCTTCCAACTTGATCTTGTACAAGCAAAAATATGGACTAATGCCTCGAATATCGACAATACTCCAAGCCATAGCTTATTTATGTTGCTTAAGAATAGAGACCAATTTCTCTTCTTGAGTTATATCCAGTGTTGTGGAGACAATAACTGGGAGAGTATTGTTATCACTAAGAAAGACATATTTAAGATGAGAAAGTAATCGTTTCAATTCCAGAGTAGGAACTTTGTCGATAGATGGATTGAAAATTGGAGCTGTTCTGTTGGCTAAGTCTAAGGATTCAATGTGCCATCCATGCCTAAGTTCAATATTATTAGCTTCAACCATGTTGTCACAATTATCTAAGTATTCATCATCAGATGGAACTGCAAACTCCTAAGAAAGTATTGTGCTTTGGTCATTGAATTCTTCCTTGATTAGATTATCGAGAAGATCGACAGTATGGCATTCTTCTTTGTCCTTGTATTGAATAGATTCGAAAACACTGAAGGTAATGTGCTCATCACTAAGTCGCATGGTTAGTTCACCTCTGTAAACATAAATAAGAGTTCATCGAGTGGCTAAAAATGTTCATCCTAAGATTATAGGAACCTCCTTGTCTGCCTTACAGTCAAGTATGATAAAATCAGCTGGAAAAATGAATTTATCCACACGAACTAAGATATCTTTGATTTGCCCTTCAGGTTGAGACAAGGATCGATCAGCTAGTTGCAATGTCACTGCAGTAGGTTTCATGTGACCAAGTCCCAACTTTCTGAAAGTAGATAGTGGCATTAGGTTGATGCTAGCTCCTAAGTCACATAAAGCCTTGCCCTTATAATGGTTGCCAATTGAACATGGGATAGTAAAACTCCCAGGATACTTCATTTTCAGGGGCAACTTATTTGTCAAAACAACACTACAACCCTCTGTGAATGTAAATTTTCCGTATCACTAAGCTTTTTCTTTTTGGACAAAAGCTCCTTCATAAATTTTTCGTAATTCAAAATTTGCCCAAGAGCGTCTACTAAAGGAATATTGACCTGAAGTTACTTCAATGTGTTCAGGAATTGTTGGTACTGCTTATCCTGGTCATTCTCCCTACATCTTTGTGGAAAATGTAAAGATGGAGATACATCTGATTGCGCTGACACCATTGATTGCATCGATAGTTTCGAGGGTCGGACATTAAGCATCTGAGTGAAAATTTGTGGAACTTCCTTGTCTGGTACATCGACAAGCTCTTTAGATTCAACCTTTTTACTAGGGATCACATCACCAGTATCTTGAGGTGCTACAGTAGAGCCTGTAGTTGGCTCGCCAATTTGTTTACCACTCTTGAGAGTAATAGCCTTACAGTGTTCTTTCCCTCTCGGACTGGGATTTTCCATGTCACTAGGTAGTGTTCCTGGTGGTTGAGTATTCAGATTCGAATCAAGTGGTTCTAATTGTGCCTCCAATTCCTAAATAAAAGATGAATTCCCTTACACAATAGCTTCTGTGTGAGTCATACGTTCCCGCATTAAAGCCTCAAGAGCTACTAACAGGTCAGAAAGAGAAGCTTGCTTATACTGTTATCGTTGATGTTCTTGAACATGCTGATTCAGCATTAAAGAATGTTGTGGCTGCGTCTGATTCTAGTTTGGATGCATTTGACTTTTATGTGCCTGCATCTGAGGGTGCTGATTGTAGTTCTATTGTTGTTGATTGTAATGCCCTTGTCTTGAATTATAATTGCCCTGAGTAGATATATTATCATATCAGAATGTCACAGCATTTTGTCCAACATTCTAATTTCCCCAAGACTATTGATTATTTTCAGAATTATTATAAGAGGTGCCATAAGAATTGTTGCAGATGTTACTGACATAAATGGCATTCTCTGCATGTTGTGGATAATCTTTATAGCTGTGGTTGTCACTGCAAATCCTACAATAAAAAATAGGAACATCAACTTGTTGAGTGACTTGTATAGATGCAACATCACTAGTCCCTTGCATATTTTTTTTATCATATTTGCAAGAGAAGAAACTTGAGCACTAAGTGCAAATATTGCGTCCAATTCAATAACCCTCGGAATAGCTTTTGCTTGTGTAGCTCTAGAGATAGGATACTGATAATCATTCTGAGCAATTCTCTCAAGAATTCCAATAGCATTATTATGAGTAAAATCCAACAGAGGACCATTGGCTGATGTGTCGACAAGATTCCTCGTGTGTGAATTCAGCCCATTATAAAAAATCTCAACTTGTGTTTCCTGTTGAATGCCATGCATGGGACAACGTCGAAGCAAAGATTTATAACGCTCCCATGTGGTGTGAAGATTCTCATCGTCCAACTGATGATAAGCTGTAATATCATTCTAGAGACGAGCGTTCATTATCGGCGGTTTAAATCGTAAAACAAACTATGTTGCTAGTGCATTCCAAGAAGTAATTGATCCAGCAGGTAGCCCAAGGAACCAAGTACAAGCTCTTCCCTGCAAGGAATAAGGAAATAATTGCACCTTCAAAGCATTATCAGGAACGCCTTGTTGACGAAAGGAAGCACAAATCAATAAAAATGATTTAAGATGTTCTCGTGCATCTTCATGTGGCAGTCCAGCATAGTGCCCATTAGAATTCAGCTTTTGAAACATTATTGGCTTGAGTTTAAAATTTCCAGCTTGGATTGCTCGGCTAACAACTCCCGGTTGTAAGTCATCCAAGATAGGTACTACAAAATCTCATATAGTCATGTGTTGTATTTGAGCGTCTTGCAGCAACGGTGGGTCATTAGCATTTTGGTTCTGAATCGAGGGTATGACTTCATAGTTTCTTGATTAATTCATATTCCTTTGTTCTCGAAGTCTCCTCTGAACAGTTCTTTCAATTTCTAGATCAAAATTAGCAGTAAACTCTGAATTGCTTTGGGTTATACAACTCCTAAAATAAAATGTGAAAATAACGACAAAAACAAAACAAGTTAGTAACAACTAAATATTATCAAATAAAAACAAACAAAAATAAACATCAATCAAACACCATACCCGACAACGGCAACAAAACTTGATCAGTTGTTTAACGTCACAGCAATAATGTGCAAGCATACATTGTTGATGCAAGTATAGTAGACAAATATGAGTCTGTCTAATATCGATCCCACGAGGATGGTTTTCTTTTGTCTATCAATGTCAGTGTAATAAATAGATAGAAACGAGATAAATTGTGAGAGTAGTTGTCGAAGCAATAACTTAAAAATAATAAGATAAAATATGATAATGATAAGCTAGGATCCCCAACATGAATATTCAACAGAATACTAAGTGCTCACAAGGTATAAAAGGATAGGTGATTGTAGATGCATTAAATTGCAATGAATATCATACCAAGCTTAAATTCTATATTTAATCTAAGACTTAAAGATGCACATTAGCCACACCTTCCGATGATGGTAATGGAATACTATTAAGAACAAGTGGATTAAATTCCTCTAATCCTCAAGCAACTTCCGTTGTCATGCTTATTAGATTGAACTATCCCTGCGTTTCCCAATGTCAGTGACCGCAATAACACTTCCATGCTAAAAATATTCAAACCCAAAGATTAAACAGTAGAAGCAAGATTGAATAAAATAACATTTAACCCAAAAATCATGTATACTTCTGTACAAACATGAAATAGAAAGTAATCACCATCGTTTAGAAAAGAAATAAAAAAGAAACAAGTGGAGAGTACTATTCATAGAAAATCTCGACTTGATCTCTCAACTCCCTCTTGTGTCGCACTCAGGGCTCCTCATCAAAAGCTAATCTGCATCCCTTTATTAGAATCAAAAAGATAGGTTGAAGAAGATAATCCTCCCAAAAAGCCTCCATCATTTTTTTTCTTTTTACGTGAATATTAATAGTTATCCAAATAGCATGAGTGTCCTTTTATTAGAATCATGCTGCCTCTGTACGTACAAGTTGGTTGTACCAGACTAGACAGCTCACACCTTTTTGTTATTATCCGGATAGCTGTCAGGTACGTCGAAAATTCTAGTCGCAATCTGAAAATACTGCAGCGACATTGGTACCAAAACATGACAAAATTAAGGATAAATAGGCTAAGATCCACTGAGTTATAAAATCCAATTTACTGAACTAAAAATGCTAAAATATATGCTAAAGATAACTAAATGGGTACAAATTAACCAATAAGTAGGGAGAAAGCGTATGTTCTTTCTAGTATTATCAATGATCCGTGAAGATATGACATTTTTCTCCATGCAAATGGTGTCGCCAAATCTTCAAAGCAAATACGATAGCTGCAAGTTTTAAATCATGATTCAAATAATTCTTTTCATGCAGTTTCAACTGTCTAGAAGTATACGCTATTACTTTGCCTTCTTGCATCAAAACACAACCCAAACCATTCAATGAAACATTGTTGTAAATAACAAATTCTTTACCAAACTCTGGCTGAACCATCACATGTGTCTCCATTAACAAAGCTTTCAACTGATTAAAACTTTGCTGACATTTCTTAGACCATTCGCATTTAAGATCTTTTTGTAACAATCTCGTCAATGGCATAGCAATCATCGAGAATCCCTTGACGAACCTCCTATAATATCCAGATAAACCTAGAAACTTCTGACTTTAGATTCATTTCCTGGAGGTTTCCAATCTACCACAGCTGAAATTTTCCTCGAATCAACTCTAATACCATCTACTGATACCACATGTCCTAAGAATCCAGCTTCTCAAAGCCATAATTCACATTTGCCAAACTTAGCTAACAATTGTTTTTCGCATAAAATTTGCAAAACAATTCTCAAATGCTGGGCATGCTCTATCTCATCTCGTGAATGATTGTAATGTCATCAATAGATACAACAATAAATCTATCTAAATATAGTTTGAATATTCTTTTCATTAGGTCCATAAACACAACATGTGCATTAGTCAAACCAAATGGTACCTCAAGAAACTCATAATGTCTGTACCTGGTTCTGAATGAAATTTTTGGAACATTTGAGTCTTTAACCTGTAGCTGATAATAACCAAAACGAAGATCGATCTTTGAGAATATCGTCGCACCTATCGATAGTCGATACATTATCGTATAGATCTATTTTTTTCTTGACAAATAACATAGGAGCACTCTAAGGATAAAAGTTGGGTCGAGTAAAGCCCCTATCTATCAACTCTTGCAACTGAGCTTTCAACTCTTTCAATTCTGTAGGTGTTATTCTATACGAAGCTATCAATATCAGAAATGTTCCCAGCATTAGATCAATTGCAAACTCAACCTCTCTGATTGGTGGTAACCTTGGTAACTCCTCTGAAAACACATCTGAATACTCACATACAATTGGAACCGATTCTAGCTTTAATTTTGGAACTCTAGAATCAAATATTTCAGCGAGATACGCTTCACAACCTTTTCTAATATATTTTTGTACCGGTATAGCCAAAATAACATTAGCTGCACTGCCTTGTCTATCTAACTCAATTTGAAGCTTTTCACCATTCTAACATTTCAACACAATATGCTTTCATCTGTAGTTCACAACAGCATCATGCAGAGTTAACCAATCCATACCCAAAATACATCAAATCAACCAAAAAGTTACAACCACGAATCATCAAAGGATAGTTTTTTACAGACTTTATCAACTAACGTATACTGACCTAAGGGGTTCGTTACTTTAACCACATACTCAGTAGACTCAAAAGGTATTTTCTTATCTAACACTAAATTCGTGCATGCATATGAATGTGTTGACCTCGACTCAATCAAAGCATTAACATTAGTATCAAAGATAGAAAATGTACCAGTGATAACATCTGGCTCTAAAGCTTCCTCTCGAGCACTGTTCGTATAAGCTCTAGCCAGCACTCGTGCCTTAGATCTCACGGTAGAGTCTTTCATTCCACTACGACTATTACTCATATTTGTAATGTTTCGATGTGGTCTCCCTTTCGCAGCTGCATTACTCAGTCTAATAGTCTGAGCCTTTTCCTTATCTGTCCTTTCCGGGCAACCTCTAAGATAATGTTTATATGAACCACATTTAAAACATGACCCGTCTTTCAATCTACATTCACCAAAGTGTTGTCTATTACATTGCTGACATTCGGGCTTGTTGTTTCTAACACTGCCTACACTCGCTACAGACGTAGCCTGAGGTTTCGAGTTCGAATGCTGTTTTCCTCTATCTTTCCTAGAATAACCCACTGAAGCTGATGAACAACAATGATATTCTTTCAACTTTTTCGACGGTGATGAGTATGACTTTCCTATATGCCTTTTTCCAAGTCATGAGCCTCAGAATCGGCTTTTCTCTTTACTTTGCTAAGTTCCTCAACTTTATGCATTTTGTCAAGCAGAACTATAAATTCTTACAACTTAAAGATCCCGAATAATAGCTTGATATCTTCATTTAACCCGTCTTCAAACCGAGTGCACATAGCTACCTCTGTTGATATACATTCTCGGGCAAACTTATTGAGTCAAACAAATTCTCTCTCGTATTCAGCTACTGCCATACGGCCTTGTTTCAACTTAAGGAATTCTTTATGCTTCTTGTCTAGAAATCTCTGACTCACATATTTTTTTAGAATTCAATCTGAAAGAATTCCCAGTTTACCCAATCTCTTGGCACAACCACAACTAAAGTGTTCCACAATTAATAAGCCAAATCTTTCAACAATGATACAGTACATTTCAAGCATTTCGCCGATGTACACAACAATTCATGATAAACCCTAATAGTGTTTTCTAAACAGAATTTAGCTCTTTTAGGATCATCTTTGGTTGTACCTCGGAACTCTTCAGCCCCATACTTACGGATTTTATCGATTGGAGACTTGCTCACTCTTACTAGTTCCAAACCCTAAGGAACTACGGGGACCGTTTGGGGTACAGGTGGGTGTGGAGGTCGTTGAGCCATTGGGTTTGTTCGCACAAACTAGGAGAACCATTCAGACATTATCTGGAAGAAAGCTTCCTTAGCCTCTCCTCCTCGACCTTCTGATACAGGCCTACTACTTCTAGATGTTGCTGTAACAGCCCGATTTTTAGTGGTGTCAGAAATAGTGGTTCGAGGCCACTAAATTCGATGAGTAAGTTCATAAATATTATTATTTAATATTTATGAGTCAAATTTGATTTTTTTTTAAAAATGCATTCCCGAGACTCCATTCCGGTAAATCAAATTCGTAAACATATTTAATAAATATTTATGAAGCTAGTTGTGTAGTTAATTAGGTTTTGATTAGGTGAGTTTGACTTAATTAAGGTTAATTGGATAAAAGGGCTAAATTAAATTGATTGTGGAAGTGTAATTATGAAATAACAAAAATTAAGGGGATCAAAGAAGCAATTATGCCATTACTTAAAGTTGAGGCAGCATAAGTAGATATTTATTTAAAAATCTAAAGTTAAAATATATTACAATATAATAATAATATTACTTAAAAGTTAAGTATATATTTCTTTATTTGTTTCTTTCTCTGTTTCGTTTTTCAATTATGTTTCTTCCTTCTTTTCTATTTATTTGTTTTTATTATATAATATAATATAATATATATTTATATTTATATTATATTTATATTATATTATATTATATTATATTATATTATATTATAAAAACAAACAAATAGAAAAGAAGAAAGAAACATAATTGAAAAACGAAATAGAGAAAGAAAGAAAGAAAAGGGAAAACTGGGGTTTTGAAGTTCCAAGCTTAATTTGGTAAGTCAAATTAGTCCCTTTTCTTATAATTTTGATGTTTTTGAAATCCTAGAACAAAATACTACTTGATTTAAATTAAAAATTTGAAAGTTAGTAAATTTTTAAAAGTTGCTCATGTTGAATTAATTGATGAATTAGGGGTTAAATTGATTGAATTTCAAGTTAGGAGTTAGTAAAGAGTTGATTTGCAAATAAAACATAAGTTTTGAATAATAGGGACTAAATTGAGAGAATTTGAAAATTAGGGATTTATGGTGAAATTAGAGAGTTAAATTAGTTTAAAGTGGGAATGGAATGAAAATATGAAATTAGTTGTGAGCATAAAAGTTAGTCTCGGTTGAGGGACTAAATTAGAATTTAGGCAAATATTGAGTAAAAATTTAAATATTTAATGTGAGATTGAATGATGTTGTATTGATCATTTTTAATTGTTTTAATTCCGTAGCTAGCGTTGTACCAGAATTCTCGACTAAAAAGGGGAAAAATATAGTTGTGAGGAATAGCTCAGAATTCTTGGTTTGTATTTCTATAATTCGAATCTAATTATTAATTGTTGTATTTTGATTAAATGTTATAGTAAGTGATTGAGGTGAGAATTATTGTGTTTTACAATTGAAATGGATTGTCTTGATATGTGACGAAATTATATTGGTTGAACTGAATTGGAATATATATATATTATGAATATATATATGTGTAAATGTGAAATTGTGCAAATATGATAATTGGATTATTTTTTATATGTATAAAATTCAGTTTTAATGCCCAAGTAGACGGAATTTAGAACTATTGGGATATTAGTGGCATGCCATTAAGGAACTTTAGCGCGCTCTCTAATTCTTAGCACGTTGGTGCTCTCTGATTACTAGCACGATAGTGCTCTCCGTTTAGCACTTTAGTGCTCTCTGTTCATTAGTGCATGATAATGCACCTCTGTATTTGTTCCGTATATTAGGTGTGTTCTATAAAATCTATTTTGGGCTAAGAATATGAGATAGTAAATTGAAAATTTAATGTGAAATATGTTGTAAATACATGGAATACACGAGTTATATATTCATAAATTGATTGTGGAATGGATATTGCCATTGTTTAAATGATACGTGAATAAATTATGGAAATGTATTATATATAGCAAGTGATGACAATTGAGTATTGTGTGATTTTAAATGTTCAATTGTGCTTGACATTTTATTATACATATTTCAATTTTTTTATTTTTTTAAAAAAAATTTGAATTATAGAAATACCACTGAGTTTTTACTCAGTGTACGATTTTATTTTTCACGCGCAGGTTCAGTACTTAAGTTTGATCGCTGATTCAGCATCCAACAACGATCCCGAACTCAAATATGGTGATGTTTATTTCTTTGTGTCGGCATGTACCTAAAGTGTCTAAATATTAGTTATTTTGTGGTTTGATTGCAAATGAAGTTATAAGATCTATTTTGGAGAGTTTATAATTTGGATTAAAATGATGCTTTGATGACTTGTATTGATGATATAAAATGTTTGAGATTTCTGTCTGTTTAATCTATAATCTCTGGTAATGCTCCGTAATCCGGTTTCGGTGAGGGATACGGGTTGGGGGTGTTACATTTAGTGGTATGAGACCTTTGCAGGTTTAACCGATTCTCAGACTAAATCGAGCTCAGAATTGAGTTTAGAGGTACATGCCATAATTAAGTCAAATTGAGTCGGGATTTGGATGCTGATATATTTGTTTATGTTTTATAGTTGGAAATGTCGAATGATTATAATGATTATGTTAATGATAAATGTTATGTTATACGTGTGTATATATAAGAGTCAAATTTTATGGCTCTACGACCTTCACCCCCTCACCTATACAGTCTTACACAGCGAAATTTACAAGATTTATATTCATTAAGTTTACAAGTGTGAAATTTAAGAGTTCAATAATTGAATGAATAATAATGCGGTCAGATTTGAGGATGGGATAGCAAGTAAAGAGAGTTCTAGAAAAGATATCAGATTTTTCTATAGATTATTCAATATACGTAATGTCGTTATATGGAAGAAGTTATTCACGAGTAATCGACTTATTTAGGTATGACATTTAAACAATGGATTAATCAGGATTTCTTTTGAATTGATTTCTTTAGTGATGGGGATAATGTGAGATCATTGATGATTGTAGTAGTCAGTGGGATAGTATTGAAATTGCAAAGATATCTGAATGCAACTGTTATAGTCGAGTATCTTATATTGATCTCTTCTGGGTATTCTATATGTTCATTTATTCTTAGAGGTATATGTAATAATTCATATTCAGATGTGATTTTTATCATATAGCAAGGTTGGCTAATCATAATGTTAGACGGAATTATTATTAGTCTGGTTGGTTCATGATCGGGATTCCTCTATCTTCCTTTGGTTTTCTAATCTATTATGTTCAATGGAAGACTTGATGATAAGACTGATATGAAGTTATTTTCTATTTCTACTGGTTGATGCTCTGAATTACATATAAGCAATTTACATTGTCTTTATCACAACAATTTCTAGTGTGTACGAGCGATATTCTTCTTTTGGATTTTTTCTGGTATATCATCGATCTTTTTATCATTAAATATGGTTTTTACTCTCGAAAATTCAGTATAGCTTCACATATTGGATTTTATTACCTCGGTTTTCTTATTATTCCTATGGTTTAATCTTATTTATTAACCATGGTTCGTCTGTAAAAGATATTCATTGGTCGGAGGTAATTATATTTATTACTATTATAAATCTTGGATCGATCATGGGAGCTCAGTGATATGGATCTCAGATTATAGAAGTTGTATTACTGTATTGGTTGTTATTGGGACTACTTTCGGTTTTCTTCATCTATTTTGGAGTGCACTATTTATGTTGAGATATTGTTTTATCTATAAGGTTGAAACGTCAGTTCTATTATAGCACTATGGTTTTTAATCTATCTAATGGTTGTGACTTTGGTATAATTCAAAGCTCCAATGGTTATAATTGAAATAGCCTTATAACATATAATTTCTTTCTAGTTCTCGTGACAAGGGTTGACATCAGTAAAAGTGTAGATGGAGGAAGATTGAACTCAAACTTGTATTTTGGTTTTCACTTCTCAGGTAATCCTGAATTATGTCAACAAGTGAATAATGGGATGTCATAATTTGTTTGAGTTAAATCAGTTTGTGGTAATTTTCAATTGATATTCTGAGAGGATTATGATATATGGTATATCTGGAATGTTTTGACAACAAGAAGAATGGATTATTCTGAAATGCTATTATCTGATAGATAAAATCGACTCAGTTGTTCTAATCGGAGTGGATTATTCATTGAAAAGTTAATTGAGTTATAATCAGTGATGGAATTAGTACATTTTGGGTCTCCATAATGGGTTTAAATTATCTGCTTTATTCTGGCTAGATGGGTTTCCAAGGTCTTCATTCGAAGGTTTTAGATAAGATGGTTCGGGTCCAGGTTCATAGATTGCAGCAGATGGCTCTGCTGCGATAGAAGATGAAGGATAATCCGTAGGCAACTGGTTGTTATGCATTTGAGTCTATTCTCAGGACCGGGAATAAAATTTGTACATTCATGCGTAAATAGACGGACAGTCAAAATAAGAAATTCAGATTCTAGAAGGCTTAATACAGAAATATATCTATCAGGTCAGTTCTAATCGGGAAATGTTATTATGGGTTAAAGTCGTCTCGATTGTTGAAGTTATTGCAGTTGTGTAAAATGATATTACTTGACGCTTTCATTGAAAAAGGGGAACAAATATCAGTTGAAAGTTACAAAAGTAACCATGTTAGAAACATCAGTCAGAGTTTGATAATCTAGGTTTCTCAGTTATATTTCGACAAATGATTACTGGAAATTTCTTGGTAGTTATACTACTAGTGAAAAAGTAATGACAGGAGAATATCAGAGCTACTTAGTCAAGTTCAAACATAGTATCAAGTTCTAAAATGGGTCCTGATACGAGTTCGAAAATAATGTAAGTTCTGATTATTTTTTTATGGAATCCGATTGAAAAAGTGGAAGAAAGATTTGACTTAATAACTTGTATTAGGTGAGAAATTTCGAGGACTAAATTTTTAAGGGGGGAAGAGTTGTAACAACCCCATTTTCAGTGGTGTCAAAAATAGTGGTTTGAGGCCACTAAAATCGACGAGTAAGTTCGTAAATATTATTATTTAATATTTACGAGTCAAATGTGATTTTAAAAAAAAAAAGCATTCCCAGGACTCCATACCGGTAAATCAGATTCATAAATATTTTTAATAAATATTTACGAAGCTAATTGTGTAGTTAATTAGGTTTTGATTAGGTGAGTTTGACATAATTAAGGTTAATTAGATAAAAGGACTAAATTAAATTGATTGTGGAAGTTTAATTATGAAATAACAAAAATTAAAGGGATCAAAGAAGCAATTATGCCATTACTTAAAGTTGAGGCGGCATAAGTAGATATTTATTTAAAAATCTAAAGTTAAAATATATTACAATATAATAATAATATTACTTAAAATTTAAGTAGATATTTTTTTGTTTTAAATTTCCAAATTTTCAAATTAAGTTTTCAAACTTAAGCTTTCAAATTACAAATATCTCATTACCAATCCGGTCCTCAGATCCTCGGGACTTCCTAGTATCAGAGCCAAGGAGGAGCAAGTATTCTTAAGTTTAAGAAAATATTCAATTTGTTTTCGTTATTTCTGAGTTCTGGTTTAACTATATTTATTATCGTATTATTATTTTGCTGAGAATTGATACAGTGTCCAGTTAGCCATGGGTTAGGCGTGTCAAGGACTAAGTATCCCCGTAGGCAACTTAATTAATTCAGAGATTCAGATAGTAGAACCCCCTGTAGGAAATACGAAAACAAAAAATGTTTCCTTTCCTTAGAAGAACCAATTCTTCTGCTAGCTTTGTTTCTAATCAATCCCAAGAATCTGACCAAACCTCAAACAACACTGTTAATGAACAAGAAGAACATTATGAAAATATTCCCCAAAGATTTGATAATTGGACTCTTCCAAGAGTTCCAACAAACCAAGTTTACAAAAAAACAACTTTTGAAAATTTAAATGCTTTTTGCAGTTATGTTATAAAAACAAAAGAAAGGAGTTTACCTATTCAAAAAGAATATGAAACAATCCAATTGTTAGATAAAGTCGTCATTAATAAACTCAAAGAACAAAGATACAAATACATTCATTTTGGATTAGTCCAGGTTGGAGTCAAACCTCTTAGTGTTGAAGCCACTAAAAATACCTCAATATTAGTAGTCTTAAGAGACCAAAGACACATCATATTTAATGACTCATTATTAGGAACTATAGAAACCAGCCTATGTACTGGCCCAATACATTTTAATTGTTATCCAAATTTTATGGTTTCTTTGACTGATAAAAACATTTTACAATCTTTGACACTTCAAATACATATCCATAACTACAAAATGCTTCCTGGTACAGAAGTGTTAACTTTGGTTTATAGATTCCATTTCAAAGCCATGTATTCTGTAGTTAATACCAAGGCTTTACTCCAAAGCCCAAAAGGAGAAACCCTCTTAATAGAGACAGACACCACAAGATCTCATACTACAATCCTTAGAACAATACAATGGCATGAGATAAACCTTCCTGATAAGTGGAAACTTGAAGGTGCTACAGACCCTGTGGCACCAACCCCCATAAGAAACACTTCATTAAGTGAAATTTCTCAGCACCAAGATGGCACAGTTGAATTAAAATTCAATAGGCCACAAAGAATGCCTCCAAGACACTCCTTCGAAATAGGAAGTACTAGCACAGCTTTTAGGAGGTTAAATATAGAAGAAGAGTCAAATCCAGAAACACAAACAGTAGATTTTAGGACAGCTAGAGCCTCTGTCTCTTCTATCCCAACAACATTTAGGACCAATTTACAAGGAATAGATAATTCCTCAAATATAGCTCAACCTATCTATACCAGACAAGAAGAGAGTCCCCAAAATTCACCTAACATGTCACCAACTTATTCATCAATGACTAATAATGCAAGACAAAGAGAAAATTTAGAAATATTTGTGTTAGAAAAATTGTTTGAAATAAATAAAGAATGGTGTAGAAACCACTTCTATTCCAACAAAAATAAGCAAAAAAGAGAAGATTACTTTAAAAATTATAATGATAAAAAAGAAAATATTCTTGAAAAATATTATAGATTTATGAATACTCATAAAGTCCATATAAAATTTTTTGAATGGTTTGAAGAATATTATTTAGGATCTGTTAATACAATAAGACATAATACTAGATGGCAGACTAATAAAGGAGAAGTTGAATCTCGACATCCCCCTTTAATGGAGGTTCAATATCTTCATAAGAATACTGGAATAAAAGCAAACCCTTTAAGAATGAGAGCTCCCGATGCAGGAGAACAAATCTCATCAAAAGATATCAAAATGATAGTAGAACAAAACAATTATAAAATATTAATCTTCATACAATAGGAAAACAATTAGATTATATTGAAAATTTGGTAGAAAGTCAACCAATCAAGAGAGAACCAGTAAAAGAGATAACCGAAAAAAGTTCCAAAGAACCAATATTCACACCTTATGAGATTCCAAAAGCTTTCCAAAAATCCCAAAATGATTTCCTAACAGAAATAAAAAATAGACTTAATGCTTTAGAAAACCATAAGTCTGAATTAATCGCCCCTGATATGTGACAGCCCAAAGTTGACCCTAGTCGGGAAGTGGTTTCGGGACCGCTAAACCGAGTCACCGAAATGTTTGAATGTGATACTTATTGTCTAGAATATGTAATTATGAATGTGTGAAAATTTCAAGCTTCAATTTGGTTGATTTCATGTGAATTTAGTCAATAGGACTTATGTGAGAAAATTCTAAAATGTGATAGGTCAATGTGTGAGGACCTATTAGTGCATGTGGACAAAGGGGGGACTTGCATGTCAAATTCCCCCCCTAATGAGTAGTGGCCGGCCATGACAAGGAATGATGGGCAAAACATGTCATGAAACATGTTTTGTTAATGGAAGAATAAAATAAGGAGTATGGGTAATAAAGAAATGGAAACAAAAGAAAAAAAAATGTGTAGTTGCCCCCCCATTGCCGTGAGCTAAAGAGAAGAAAAGAGAAAAAATTTGTGTTCATCCTTTCTCACCTTCATTTAGCCTAAATTAGAAAGAAAAACAAAGAAAAAAATTTCTCATCCTTTGGTTCATCCTTGGCCAAAAATTTTAAGGAGGAAAGAAGAAGAAAGGTGAAGAGATTCGGCCATGCATGTAGCTAGGCTAAGGTATGTTTGATGATGTTCCATGAGATGCATGCATGTTTTAGTTGTTAGCTTGAGTTCTACCTAGCCCATGGTCTAAATCTTGCTATGTGATGGAAATGGCACTTGACCATGGATGCATCATTCTTGGTTGATGTTTGATGTTGTGGTGATGAGGCATGAGGATGAGTTAAGATTCGGTCTAGGTGGAGGTTGTGTTAATGCCATTGCATGCAAAATATGAAGCTTGTTAATGATGCATGTGATGATGGCTTGATGATTCTTGAACCTCCTTTTTTAGCATTTTTGTGTGAGCACATATGTGCATTGGTTGCTAAATGGAGAAGAATCGGCTAGCAAGATGTGTGCTAAGGCCGAATGTAACTTTGCATGTTGATGAGCAATGCATGTGTTAAATCGGTGAAAAGGGGGAGGATGCTTTACTAGTGTGTATATGTGTGTATTAAGTGTTGAAATCGACCCCAAAAATAGACATGCATATTCGGCCAAGGGGAAAGAAATTAGCTAATATGTTGTGTTGATGCATGATTTTTGCATGTATGAGACTTTAATGTCTAATGTATAAATATGGGCTAAGTGCCTTGTGTTCATCTTTTTGATGCCTAAATGATGAAATCAATTTATTTGTTTAATTAAGCTCAAGAGCAAAGGGGAAATAATCCGATAAAGGGAAGGAAAAAGTGGTTGAATAGCTAGCGGAATCGTTCGACAACACCCGAGGTAAGTTCTTGAGTAAGAGAGCTTAAATTACGATGTGATTAAATCATGCTCTATGTGAGGCTATTGAGCCGAATGTGCAAGGATGATATGTGCCTTGTGTTTGAGTTTCGCAAATGAAAATGAAATATGAATGTGCCATGAATTATTGTTAGATGTGCATGATTAATTGAATGCTGTCCGGGCTAAGTCCCGAAGGCTTTGTGCTAAGTGAATATATCCGGACTAAGATCCGAAGGCCTTTGTGCGAGATACTAAATCCGGGTTAAGTCCCGAAGGCATTCGTGCGAGTTATTAAATCCGGGTTAAGTCCCGAAGGCATTCGTGCGAGTTATTAAATCCGGGTTAAGTCCCGAAGGCATTCGTGCGAGTTGTTAAATCCGGGTTATGTCCCGAAGGCATTGTGTGAGTTACTAAAACCGGGCTATGTCCCGAAGGCATTTGAACGAGGAGCTATATCCGGTTAAATCCCGAAGGTACGTGATTTGGTAATGAATGAGCTTGCTGTAAAATTCCAGCGAATACTCGAAAAACATCCCAATATGGGGATATGTTACGTATGTGTTGAATTTAATCGAGCCCTTACAAATAAATGTTCGCTCAGTTGATAAACGAGCTACCGGCCTTCGGCCAAGTTAGTTTATTGTGTATGTACATAAGGGTTGTTAATGTTGTGAAGCAAGTTTGATATCGGTAAATTGCGTATTATGAAATATTCCGTTTAGCTAAATGTGTGCTATTCTTTGTGCATGCTGGAATTCCTTGCTCAAACTTACTAAGCATAAATTGCTTACTCGTTACATTGCTCCTCTGTTTTATAGATTTTTGGTTCTCCAGCTATCGGACTCGGGATCTTGAAGTCGAAGTCGCCCACACTATCAAAGGCTCTTTTGGGTACTATTTTGGTTGAATTTTGATATGGCATGTATAGGACTACCCATTGTTGTCTTTCGAGTACTTTATGAAATGTATAAGTGTACAGCCATGCGAAAATGGCTTGTAGAAGTGGAGTATGGCATTAGACCATTCGTATTTATGAATGTATAGATGGTTTCATGATGTAACTATAGTTGGAATGGAAGTGTTGAGCAAATGATCAGCCACTAGAATGGCTAAGTATGATCATATGTGGGCTTATGTATGACAAGGCCCTAGTTGGTCCATGAAACCCCAAATTAGGTAAGGTTTACTTTGAAAACAGAAGCTGATAGCAGCAGTGGTGTGGATTGGAAAAATCACAAGAATTCGTAGGAGTGGAATTAAATAGTGAATAAATTATGTAATCGAACCTTGATGAATCTACTTTCATATGGAAGTAACGAAACAATCATAGGAACAGTACAGTAAGAGATATTCGGGTTCTTGTGGAACAGGGCCAGAACAGTTTCTGGATTCCCTGTTCCGCCTTTGGAAATTCACTATAAATTGACCAGAGATAATTAGGGGTCATACCATATATGTATGGATTCCTCTCTGAGTCTAGTTTCCACAGAAACAAACGGCATCAGTATTTAAGCTCTGTGCAGAGAGATATCCAAGTCGTAATGGGAAAAGGTCAGTGTAGTCGACCCCCGTAACATGGGAGACTTTGACTAATAAACTGTACTAATTGGCCCGACCAAAAATTCTAGAAAAAAATACATAGGTGGGGACATGAGTCTAGTTTCAGAGAAAAATCACAAAACTGATTTTTGAGTTGTGAAACTCAAGATATGATTTTTGAAGCGACTAGTACTCAGACTGGGCAGTGTCTGGAAAAATTTTTCAAAGTTTGTTAACATCTCGTGTCCGACTCCGGTGTCAGTCTCGGGTTCGGGGTGTTACATGATACCCCAATACAAACCCAATATTCAGTAAATACATTACACCAATCCTCCCAATCTGGCTCGGATCAGTCAGATGAACAACAAATTAACAAGATGGCTTGGAAAGAACCAAAAAGATTATATTATCCAAAAATCACTGCACCTGATCTTAACATAGAAGAAAAACCTGTTTTCCAAAATAAATACAATGCTAATACAATCTATGAATGGAATATAGATGGAATGTCCGAATATAATATTCTTAGTTTATTACAACAAATGATTTACTGGTCAAATGTTTATAAAACACAAAATCAAAATGGATTAATCAATGACCATGCTATAGCTAATCTTTTAGTTGCTAGATTTACTGGTCAATTAAAAGGATGGTGGGATCATGCACTGACTAAAACCCAATAGGAAGAAATTTTAAAAGCAATAAAAAAGATGACCAAGATAGAATTATTTTAGACGAACAAGGAAGAGAAATCCAAGATGCAGTAGCAACTTTAATTTTCTCAATCTCTAAACACTTCATTGGAGATCCTTCTCATCTTAAAGATAGAAATTCAGAATTATTATCAAATTTAAAATGTAAAAGTTTAACCGATTTTAAATGGTATAAATATGTCTTTATGACTAGAGCCATGCAAATATCTGATAACCAGCAACCATTTTGGAAAGAAAATTTTCTAGCAGGACTTCCCACATTATTAGGAGAAAAAGTTAGGAATCAAATAAGAGAAAATTACAAAGGTATTATATCATATGAAAAGCTTACATATGGTGAACTAATTAGTTTCACCCAAAAAGAAGGATTAAAAATTTGCCAAGATTTAAAATTACAAAAACAACTCAAGAAAGAAAGATATCAATGTAGAAAGGAATTAGGATCATTCTGCCACCAATTTGACATCAGGAATGAGCCTTCTTCTTCAAAAACATGTTGCCCTGAAAAGCCAAAAAATAGGAAAAAGAATATTTCAGAATATTATAAAAAACCTAAATATAAAAAATACAGAAAAGGGAAGAAACAACAAAAAACAGAAAACAAAATTGACAAAACAATAAAATGTTATAGATGTGGAAAACCGGGACATATCTCAAAATATTGTAAAATCAAAAGAAAAATCAATAACTTAAATTTAGAAGAAGAGATAGAACAAAAATTAAATGAAATCCTATTAGAAACAACTTCTTCTGAAAATGATACATCTACTGAAACAGATGAATTACAAATAGACGAATTACATACAACATCCCAGTCTTCTGGAGATGAGAATGAACCTTCAATTAATATGCTAACTAAAGATCAAGAATTTATGATAGAAGTTATTGATAAAATTCAAGACCTAGAGCTTAAAAGAGAATACCTTTTGAAATTAAAATCCTCATTAAAAGATAAACCAGAAAAAGAAAAAGAAATCATTTCTAGTCAATCACAAATGTATAATATACAAGATATAATATTTAATAAATATGAAAAAATAAAACCAAGACAAATTACAAACTCTGAATTACAGTTGGAAATAAAACAGATTAAATCAGAACTTTCTCAGCTTAAAATAGAACAACAAGAAATGAAGGAACAAATTAGATCCTTAAAACACGAAACCTCAGAAAAAAGTTCATCAGAAACTGAACCTGAACCTGAAGAAAATACACAAGAATATATGATGGTTCTAACTGAAGTATCTATTCAAAGATATTTAATAAAAATAAATATTGTCATAAATAATGAATTTCAATTAGAAACAATAGCCCTTTTTGATACAGGAGCGGACCAAAACTGCATTAGAGAAGGAATAATTCCAACAAAATATTATAATAAAACATCAGAATCTCTTAAGGCTGCAAATGGTAAAAAATTAAAAATTACTTACAAAATTCCCAATGCAGAAATATCCAACAAAGGTATAAAATATCAAACATGTTTTTTAATGGTAAAAGATATTACCCAAGATGTCATATTAGGAACCCCATTCATATCCTTACTCAAACCTTATAAAGTAACAAATAATTCTATCTCCACTAAAGTTTTAAACACTAAGGTAGAATTTCCTTTTGTAGAAAAACCGAAAATAAGAAACCTCAACCTATTAAAATCTTTATCCATTCATAATGGACAAATTAATAATTTAATTAATTACAAACAGAAGCAAATCTCTTTCCTAAAAGAAGAAATATGTTTTAAAAAATTAAATGAACAATTAAGAAAAAGAGAAATACAAAAAAAATAGATCAAATCAAAAAAGAAATAGAATCAATGATTTTCTCCGACATTCCTAATGCCTTTTGGAATAGAAAGAAACATGAAGTAACATTACCATACGAAAATGATTTTGATGAAAGACAAATACCCACAAAATCAAGACCAATACAAATGAACAAAGAAATGGAAGAATTTTGTAGAAAAGAAATACAAGACCTTCTTAATAAAAAATTAATTAGAAAGAGCAGTTCCCCTTGGAGTTGTTCAGCATTTTATGTAATAAAAAATGCAGAACTTGAAAGAGGAACGCCAAGATTAGTAATTAATTACAAACCTCTCAATCAAGCCTTAAAATGGATTAGATACCCAATACCAAATAAGAAAGATTTGCTACAAAAACTTTGTAATGCAAATATTTTCTCAAAATTTGATATGAAATCCAGATTTTGGCAAATCCAAATAAAAGAAGAAGAAAGATATAAAACAGCATTTACTGTACCATTTGGACAATACGAATGGAATGTAATGCCTTTTGGGTTAAAAAATGCTCCATCTGAGTTCCAAAGAATAATGAATGATATTTTTTACCAATATTCTCAATTCACAATAGTATACATCGATGATGTATTAGTATTTTCAGAAAATTTAGAAAAACACTTTAAACATATATCAATCTTTATAAAAGTCATAAGAAATAATGGTTTAATAGTTTCTAAATCCAAAATAAGTTTATTCCAAACCAAAGTAAGGTTTTTAGGTCATTACATTACCCAAGGAACCATTACCCCAATAGAACGATCTATAGAATTTGCTAGCAAATTCCCAGACCAAATTCTTGATAAAGTCCAATTACAAAGGTTCTTAGGAAGCCTCAATTATGTTATAGACTTTTATCCAGGTCTTAGCAAATTATGTAAACCATTATATGATAGACTCAAAAAGAATCGACAACCTTGGACAAAAAACCATACCAATATTATCACCCAAATCAAAAAACAAATCACTAAGCTTCCTTGTTTATATTTAGCTGATCCAAATGCCCCCAAGATAGTTGAAATAGATGCTTCTGAAATAGGGTATGGTGGGATCCTAAAACAAGTTAAAGGAGGAAAAGAGCAAGTAGTCCAGTTTACTTCCAGACACTGGAATCCTACTCAGCAAAATTATAGTACTATTAAAAAAGAAATTTTATCAATTGTTTTATGCATTACAAAATTCCAAAGTGATTTATTAAATCAAAAATTCCTTTTGCGAATCGATTGCAAATCAGCAAAAGAAGTTTTACAAAAAGATGTTCAAAACATTGCCTCAAAACAGATTTTTGCAAGATGGCAGGCAATTTTGAGCATATTTGATTTTGATATGAATACATCAAAGGAGAAACTAATTCTTTGCCTGATTTTCTCACCAGAGAGTTTCTTCAAAAATGCCCCCCAAACTCCGAGACAAAGGAAAAGGGAAAATAGAAGAATCATCCAAAACCCAAATCACATCAAAACCAATTAAAACATGGTATGAAATTTGCCATGAAGAAGATGAGAAATCATCATCATCGTCAAAATCCTCCAAAAATATAATAATTCAAGATGCACAAGATCCAAATGAGATTGGTTCTCAAATCAAAAAATGGATTGAGTCCCTATCTCAATCTCCAGAAGTAGCATTGGCCTTTTCGCAAATGAAAGAGGAAACTCCTCTCAAACAAATTGTTGCTGAAGCAGCAAAGGTTTCAAAAAATAAAGAGATTGTTTTACACAAACTAAAATCTCTTAAAAATGTTTTAAAAGAGACTTCTCTCCAAGATGTTTTTCCAAAAGAGATAGCGGTATCTTCACAAACTGCTACACAAAAATCTTCACAATATTTTCCAAACAAATATTTTGAAAAAATTCTTGTTATGGAGGAAGAATTTTCAGAAAAACCTCCACATATACTGGCAAAAGAACTTTTCAATGGATGGCATTTCAAACCATTGGATTCTCAAAAACCCCAACAGTATTATGAAAATATACTGGTCCAAACTAGATCTGTTTTGTTCAAACATTACACAGATCCAAAAGATCCAAATTTTATTACCCATTCAACAACCCAAATATTAAAAATTCTTCGACCAAGAGATTGGAGTGAAAACCCAAATGCTCCAAAGAAATTCCCAGCCAAATTTACCACCAAAATAGACCATTACCCATATTTTACATATTGGGATTACCAAATGGCATGGTACAATGCCTTTTTAATGAACAACCAACACATGAGACATTCGTGGCTCATATATTTCAAATATGGCACCCAATTCAAATTCCCAAACTGGTTCCAAGAGTGGTGGAATTGGTATGGACCATCATCCTTTGAGATACTACCAGAAAAAATTCAAAACTTATGGCCCAAATTCTTTGACAAATTTCATCCTGAACTAGATCAAAAACACATTTACAGGACAATCCATTTTTTCTCAAAACTATGCATTTCCTGGATTGTCTCATGGAATTATTCTTATGAGCAAGACCAACACATTGGAATTCCATTATTAGTTCGCAATTACAAGACTAAATGCTGGGACAAATTTAATGATGAGAAATATGATTCAAAATATTTGGATAATTTTTTCAACAAGAATCCAAGACTATGTAAGTCCGCAGCCCCGGATCAAACCACAGCAAAATTTCTTCAAGCAAAGTCAACAGCCAGTGCAATGTTAGCTCAAGCCAAGACCAAAAAAGAATACAAAAAACTCATGGCTGAAATGCTCAGCTCATTGGACTCCGAATCTGAAGATGAATCTCCGGCATCCTCAATCAAAACGGTGGATCTTGCAGATGATACCACTTCGGTAACCATCACCAGGTCCAAAAAGAAATGATGTGAACAGGAGAGATTCCCTGCACCAAAATAATGCGTGAACAGGAGAGATTCCCTGCAAGAAATGATGTGAACAGGAAAGATTCCCTGCAACAAAATAATGTGTGAACAGGTGAGATTCCCTGCAACAAAATAATGCGTGAACAGGAGAGATTCCCTGCAAAAAATATTCAATTTATAATAATATTATATTATTTGAAATATAATATTATATTATATTATAAAAACAAAAAAATAGAAAAGAAGGAAGAAACATAATTGAAAAATGAAACAGAGAGGGAAAGAAAGAAAAGGGAAAATTAGGGTTTTGAAGTTCCAAGCTTAATTTGGTAAGTCAAATTAGTCATTTTTCTTATAATTTTGATGTTTTTGGAATCCTAGAACAAAATCTACTTGATTTAAGTTGAAATTTTGAAAGTAAGTACATTTTTAGATGTTGTTCATGTTGAATTAATTGATGAATTAGGGGTTAAATTGATTGAATTTCAAGTTAGGAGTTAGTAAAAGATTGATTTGTAAATAAAACATAAGTTTTGAATAGTAGAGACTAAATTAAGAGAATTTCAAAATTAGGGATTTTTGGTGAAATTAGAGAGTTAAATTAGTTTAAAGTGGGAATGGACTGAAAATATGAAATTAGTTTGGATAATAAAAGTTAGTCTCGGTTCAGGGACTAAATTGGAATTTAGGCAAATATTGAGTAAAAATTAATATATTTAATGTGAGATTGAATGATGTTGTATTGATGGTTTTTAATTATTTTAATTCCATAACTAGCGTTGTACCAGAATTCTGACTAAAAAGGGGAAAGATATAATTGACGAGGAATAGCTCGAAATTCCTGGTTTGTATTTCTATAATCCGAATCTAATTATTAATTGTTGTATTTTGATTAAATGTTATAGTAAGCGATTGAGGTGAGAATTATTGTGTTTTACAATTGAAATGGATTGTCTTGATATGTGATGAAATTATATTGGTTGAATTGAATTGGAATATATATATTATGAATATATATATGTGTAAATGTGAAATTGTGCAAATATAATAATTGGATTATTTTTTATATGTATAAAATTTAGTTTTAATGCCCAACTAGCTGGAATTTAGAACTACTGGGATATTAGTGGCATGCCATTAAGGAACTTTAGCACGCTCTCTGATTATTAGCACGTTGGTGCTCTCTGATTACTAGCACGGCGGTGCTCTCCGTTTAGCACATATGTGCTCTCTGTTTAGCACTTTAGTGCTCTCTGTTCATTAATGCATAATAATGCACCTCTATAGTTGTTTCGTATATCCGGTGTGTTCTATAAAATCTACTTTGGGCTAAGAATATGAGATAGTAAACTGAAAATTTAATGTGAAATATGTTGTAAGTACATTGAATACACGAGTTATATGTTCATAAATTGATTGTGGAATGGATAGTGTCATTGTTTAAATGATACATGAATAAATTATGGAAATGTATTATATATAGCAAGTGATGAAAATTAAGTATTGTGTAATTTTAAATGTTCAATTGTGCTTAACATTTTATTATACATATTTTTTTTTTTTTTTTTAAAAATTCGGATTATAGAAATACCACTAAGTTTTTACTCAGCGATGGTTTTGTTTTCCGTGCGTAGGTTAAGTACTTAAGTTTGACCACTGATTCAGCATCCAACAACGATCCCGAACTCAAATATGGTGATGTTTATTTCTTTGTGCCGGCATGTACCTAGAGTGCTAAATATTAGTTATTTTTTGGTTTGATTGTAAATGAAGTTATAAGATCTATTTTGGAGAGTTTATAATTTGGATTAAAATGATGCTTTGATGACTTGTTTTGATGATATAAAATGTTTGGGATTTATGTCTGTTTGATATGTAATCTCCGGTAATGCTCCGTAACCCAGTTCCGGCAAAGGATACAAGTTGGGGGTGTTACAGTTGCTCTATGAATGGAGGCTTGCACGTTACTGTCAACTTCATCGGAATCAGCTCAGTTGGATGACATTTATCTATATGAAAACATAGTTCAATTTGAGTCAAGAGTTATCACACTATCGTAGGTTACATAATGGCATGTAACGCCTCGAATTTTGGGCCTAGAAGTATTGGGCCTTAAGCTTGGAAACGGATAGGAGACTGCTCTTAGAAATTTTAGTTGTGCAATTGAGTAACACAAATTGCATGTTTGGTTGACTGGCTGAGTGATTTGAGCGTATTTGGGAATGCTTGAGAAGCCTGGGCTCAAGTCTGGCTTTTGGCAAAATTTTAATTTTTGGGCTCTTAAGGGAACTTGGATGTTAGCTTACAGGATTTATAATTATTTGTGGTTGTTTTATGACACAAAGAGAGGGGATGGTCTCGTGGCAAGGTGGCATGCTGTTTCTGGTAAGGGACTGGAGTTCGAGTCTCACTGCATGCAAATGGGATTATATATTTTGTTCATGAGGAGGCAAGTTGCTCTTGGAAATTTGGCTAGGGGCTTATGTTAGGTATATTCGAAGTGCCAGAGTGGTTTTCTTGGCTGGCTCTTTTGTATGTTGCCGTTTAGTCTCTCATTTTCAGCTTTAGTTTTGCTTATTTTCTCTAAAAGAAACAGAATATTGTTTCTTCTCTACTTGAAACTTCCTACTCATCTCTTCTTTAATCATTTTCTGCTATAGCGAACCCTCTCTTTTACTTTCATCTCTACTGCTTTTCCAATTCTGTTTTTCCTTTCTCTGTTAGGCTAAATTCTCATACTATCTCCCTCTCAAATCTTTTTGTTCTTCTTGTTTCGGGCCGAATCTTCCTGACTAACTATTGCCAAAATACGTTTGTTTTTTTTGGTAAGGGGGTGTTACAACCACTTTATTATTTCGTTCTTAGTCAAATTTCTTTTGGCTCTATTAACAAGCTTCAGTTTTCCCTTTTCTTTCTCTTGGAGGTTGAATGTATTGTTGTTTTCTATCAACTTTTGATCTACTGAATCATGTTAGGATGGGGGATTCGCCCTTGATCAGTAGTGAGGCACTAGTATCTATTACATCTAGCAAGGTGAGTGTTTGTGGTTTAGTAAATAAATTTTATGGATTGAGAGTATGCGTTAATCTTGTGTTGTGTTGGTTATAGGTTTTGTGCTCCAGATCATCCACACTCTTCGTTGTTGCAATCAGATGTGTATTTGTATGGGATAATCGATGATCAGCTGAAAAGCCGAAAGTATCTGTTGTTACACTGCTATGACTGTAGATCGGCAAAATGCCGAAAAGTCAAAAATATGGCTATGATGCCACACGAGCGTGCGATCGTGCGTGTGGTGAACCGAGCCCACGAACATGGGCGTTAGTCTGTAGAGGCCACCACAAGCGCTCTCGTGGTCTTGGGCTGTTCTAGGCCTCGTTGGGCCGAAATGGGCTGTGTGGGCCAAGTGGGCTTGTGGGTCACATAGATAAAATGTATGTGATGTGGTAAGTGTTGTTGGATTGTGACGTTTGCATAGCTGGGGCCATTATGGGCCTCGATAGGTCGAAATGGGCCGCGTGGGCCCAATAGGCTTGTGGGCCCACACGAGTAAAATCTTCGGTAAGTGATCATTGATATGTTGGTTTATGAAGCTTGCGATGCCGTATGGGAATCTGGACTAAATGGGCCACATGAGCGTGTGGGCCCCACTTGGGCCCAATAGCGGGTTTTGGGCCCATATACACTGTTCTGGCCGTGTAGGTTATTTGAGTCGCTCGAAATGACAGTAGACCTTTTAGGAGGTCGTAATAAGTACCGAGACCCCAATACTTATAAAATGACTATAATGCCCCTGTAAGGTAAAAAGATCGAAAAACCCCTACAGGGTAAAATGACCGTAATGCCCCCGTAGGGTAAAATAATCGTAATGCCCCTGTAAGGTAAAATGACAGTAATCCCCTTGTAGGGTAAAATGACCAAAAAACCCCCATAGGATAAAATGATCGTAATGCCACTGTAGGGTAAAATTACCGTAATACCCCCAGAGGGTTAAATGATCGAAATACCCCTATAAGGTAAAATAACCATAATGCCCCTGTAGGGTAAAATGATCAAAAAACCCTTATAGGGTAAAATGACCGTAATGCCCTCGTAGGGTAAAATGACCGTAATGCCCTTGTAAGGTAAAATAACTGTAATATCCCTATAGGGTAAAATGACCGAAAAACCCCCATAGGGTAAAATGATCGTAATGCCCCTGTAGGGTAAAATGACCGAAAAATGCTCATAGGGTAAAATGATTGTAATACCCCTGTAGGGTAAAATGACCGTAATACCCGTGGAGGGTAAATGACTATTTTGCCTCTTGAGTGTAAATGATTGATTTGTCCGTGATGTAAATGACTGATTTGTATGTGATTTAAATGACTGATTTGTCTGTGATTGGTATGACTGATTTGTCTGTGATTTGTATGACTGATTCTGAGCATGACATTCTGCATACACGACATATTGCATGGGGTTGGGATACTGTTATGGAGGAAGTATTGTACTGGTGTCTCTGCCACAATCACTGTTATTGGTGGCTTGGCCACATATACTATTACTAGTAGCTTTGCTGCGATACTGTTGCTGGCAGCTTTTCTACGATGCTACTGATGGTTTGTGCGGATCATATTACCATTACTGATGGTTGTGTGTCGATCATATCACTGCTACTGATGGCTTTGTGCCAACCATATTACTGTACTTATGGCTTGTAGCCATTCTATTTATAGCTTATATTTATCCTGTTTACGGCTATTAGCCATTCTGGTTACTGGTAGCTTTACTGCGATACTGATTAGTGCCGCAACCGGTGCTGATATTGGTGTGTTGGCTAGGTGGGTCGATTTTATCCCCACATGGTGTTTTGGTTTGTACGAGTGGTGTGTTGGCTAGATTGGGATGGGTCGCATGATTGCATTTTTGCATTTCTATTACTGATCCTGTCACTATATTGGGCTTAGGCCCACATGTATTATGTTTCTGATTCTAATACTGTAATGGGCTAAGGTCCACACTACAGTTTTACTGTTTTGGGCTAAAGCCACATTGTTCTCTTACTGAAAAGGGCTCAGGCCCAAACTATTACTGCTTATATTAGTGACTGAATGATAGGGGATTACACACTAAGTTTTTGTAAACTCACCCCATTTTTAACCTTTCAAGTAATCCCCAGCGTTAGACGGTTCGGAGCTATAAGGGACTCGGAGAGGGCCACACAACTGTACAAGTTTTATTCTATTTTGCTCATTTACTAAAGCACTTTGATTTTGATTCGGGTTGTAATAAGGCCTCAAAAATTCTAGATTTTAAATTCGAGATTTTATTGATTGTGATTCTTATCTGGTAGAAGGAGAACCCGATTTTTCAAAACAATAACTATTTTCAAATGCTACGTTTCCGCAACTCAATTTTTAAATAACACGTTTTCGCAAATCATTTGTTTAAATTAAGCTTCCCCAACAATAAGGTTTTGAAGGTAACAACGTTTCTTCAATAAACCTCGATTGAAATTAAGCAAACGTAAACTGAGGTTTTGTACAAGTTTTAAATGGCAAGAAGTTTGAAATTTCAATAAGGGTTTTCAATGAAAACATGGTTTTCGAAAAACGCTTCAATGTGACACACTAGATTTGGCAATAATGTCTAGGTCGGGTTTGGGGTGTTACATGGCCTGTATTTATAGACTCATACATGCTACGTTCAATCTAAGAACTGAATAAATCGTAGCTCTGATACTATTAAATGTAACACTTCTAACCCGTATCCGTCGCTGAAATAGGGTTATAGAATATAACCATACAAATTAAACATTAAACATACATTTCATTCATTAACATAGACATGATATAAATCATTCTTTCATATACATATTGTCCCTAAATCGAGCCCTTGAGGCCTTAGAAATACATTAGAAACAATTCAGGACCAAATTGAAAAAATTTGGAAAGTATAAGAAAAAAGTTTTAGAAAAATTTGACTGCAGGGGTCACACGGCCATATGCCTCACACGGTTGAGAAACATGCCCGTGTCTCAGGTCATGTAACACTCGAAATAGAGACACACAATTGTGTCCCAACCCATGTAGCTCTCTGAGTAGGGTCACACGACTGTGTCACATGCTCGTATGTCAGGCCGTATAACTCTCGAAATAACCCCACATGCCTGTGTGCCAAGCCATGTAACTCTCGAAATAGCCCTACACGCCCGTGTGCCAGGCCATGTGCTAGGCTATATAACAACTTGAATTTAATGTAATAGAACCTAAAGAGGACACACGATCGTGTGTCACACACGGCTGAGTCACATGCCCGTGTCTCAAACAGTGTGGAAATGAATTTGCCCAAATTCAAGCTATTTTCAACACCAAACCATGCATGCACCTAAAGGCCTTTACTACACATAATCAAGGCATCAAAACATGACTAAAACCTACATGAAATGACCAATTAAATAGTCCAAGATCATTCAACCAATATGCCATACAAGGCACCTCACAAGTAAACATCAAAGCTTGCCTAAACATGCACATTTGATCACATTTCCACCATCAAAACTTATTCAACTTCTAACAAACCATACCACAATTATGGCCATTAACACTTCAACATAAACTTACCATTTGATCCATACCATTCATGCATCACAAGTACCAAAATGACATAATCAAACCAATATTAAATGGTACCAAAACAACTTATACATGCCAAAATCATCAACTACATTCAACTAGATACCAATACAAGTCCACCTATACATGCTATTAAAACTTGGCCAAAACATCAAAATATATCGATATTTATGTTGGATAGTGTGATAGATCTTTGACGAGCTTCCAAACCGATCGAGCTTCCGAATATCTATAAAATGTAGGAAAGAAAACTATGTAAGCACATATTGTTTAGTAAGTTCGTAAAACATGAAACATAACCTACCATTTCATCTAAATAACATAAGTATAAGCATAATGTAATCCAACCACAAGCTTGGAACAAGCCTAAGCACCATCACCAACACAAGTTAGTGCATTCAAATATAATTCACTTGAATTAAACATAAGATAAGCCATTTGTACATGAACATATTTAATTTGAATTCATCATTTCCTTTCCATGGATACATAATATAGTTCATTTGAATACTTACCATTCCTTTCCTTTTCATGTCCGTTGAACCACTTAGAATATCATCTGATACTCGGGAAAGCTCACACGAAGTATGGTTAAAAATATAATCGTAAGCTTTCCTTTACATGTTGCTCACACGAGCTGTGAAATAGGCCTACTCACACGACCTGTGAATCGGAATGTATTTAATGGTATTAGAGCTTGCAAGTTTAGCAGATTCTTAAACTAAATTGAGCTCAAAATTTAGTCTAAAGGTACATGCCATAGTTGAGTCGAATTGAGTCAGGATTTGGATGCTGATACAATTGTTTTTGTTTTATAGTTGAAAATGTTGGATGAGTATAATAACGATGTTGATCAAGAGATGTATACCAGAGATGATGACTCCAATCAGTTAGATGGAACCAAATTGGTTACACCGGCTGTTAATCCAGTTAGTACTCAACAACCTAATGTTGAGCGAGGTAATACTGAGGGAGGAGGTGACTCACAGTTACTTCGAGCTATCACTGATGCTCTTTAGAGTGTTGCGGGAAATACATCTACTACGACATTTGCACCTCTTGTTTGTCGAGCTTTGATTAAATAGTTACATAGATACGGTGCGACTAAATTCTTAGGATTGAAAGGAGTTAGTCCTTCTGCGGTTGAAGTTTGGATTGAATCCACTAAGCGCATCTTGCAACAACTTGAATGCAACCCGCGTGAAAGTGTAATATGTGCTATTCCTCTACTGCAAGGAGAAGTGTATACTTGGTTGCAGTCAGTGACACGCCACGTACCCGCAGATCAGGCTAATTGGGAATTCTTCCAAAAGGAATTCCAAAAGAAATATGTTGGCGAACTTTATATTGATGATAGAAGACAAGAATTTTTAATGCTGAAACAAGTTGGAATGTCTGTGGTTGATTATGAACGAGAGTTTTCACGACTCAGTAGGTACACCATTGAATTTGTACCGATTGAAATTGAAAGTTGTAAGCAATTTTTGCATGGTTTACGCTATGATCTACGGGTATAGTCAGTATCACATAAAATTACAGAGTTTGCGGATTTAGTTGAATGGGTGAGAATGGTAGAACAAGCTCTGGGTTTTGATAAGAATACCGAGACTACTCATACTGTTGGAAAACATCTTGGAACTGCTAGTTCAAATTCGTAACCAAAGAGATCAAAAGAATTTCATGGCATTTGGAGATCAAATTTTAAGTCAGATAGAACTGATAGAAACCGTGATCGACAACCGACTGTGTCCACGGGTAGCGTGCGAGGTCCAATCAGGGATACTGATATTTTGATTGGTGTGCATTGTGAGAAAAAGCATCGTGGTGAATGTTGAAAGTTAACTCAAGGTTGTTTTCGTTGTGGATCCACAGAACATTTTGCTAGAGAGTGTCCAAAAAATGAGAATGCTACCACTGTTACTTCTCAAAGATCTATGCCTACACCTAGGGGTTGTGAGTCGAGTCAAAGTGGTGCTAGAAAGGGAAATGATGATGTTATTCATGAGTCGAAGGCCAGAGCACCAGCCTAATCTTATGTGGTGCGGACACGTAAAGATGGTGATGCTAATGACGTTGTGACAAGTATCTTTTTATTACAGTCAGAACCTGTTTATGCTTTGATAGATTCGGTATCTTCGTATTCGTATGTTAATATGAATTGGTTAAGTCGGGAAGTTTAAAATGTGAGATGTCTAGAGTATCGGTAGTGGTGTCTAGTCCGTTGGGACAATGTGTTAGTAGATTAGGTGTGTAGGAGATGCCCGTTAATGATACAAAATATAACATTTCTTGTTGATTTGTTGATAATGCTGTTTGGCGATTTTGATATGATTCTGGGCATGGATTGGCTTACGGAACACGAGGTGATTTTGGATTGCTGTAAAAAGAAGTTTGTTGTTCAAAGTGAATACAGTGGTATCATTGAAGTGAACGGTGTTCGAATGAGTGGTTCAACTCGTATTATTTAAGTAATTCGAGCTGATAAACTTCTCAATCAAGGATGTGAAGCTTTTCTAGCCTATGTTATCAATTCAAATTCTGGTGATAGTCAGAGCAATAAAATTGAATCAATGCTTGTTATGTGTATGTGAATTAAGGTTGATGTTTTAGGTAGATATGAGCTAGGCCAAATTGATGGATTTTGGCATGTTTACAATTTTGATTTGAATGATGAATTGATGATATGTTTTGATGATATAAATGTGGTACCAATGAGGGTACATTGGTTAGGCACCTAGGATGATCGTTTTGGCATGTTTTGAGTGTGTTTGATCGTGTTTTGAATCGATTAAATGAATGGTTTTTTGAGTTGTTTAATGTAAAAGCAAGAAGGAAATGGTAAACTTGTGATTTAAGGCAGAATTTAGGTCCACACAGCTAGACACACGGGCGTGTGACTTGGCCGTGTGAGACACATGGCTAGTACATGGGCGTGCAAGGCCATTTTGAAGGGTACACGGCCTAGCACATGGGTGTGTGGCTTGGCTGTGTGACCCAAGTCAGTGAGTTACACAGGCACGGACACAAGCTGGGACATGGTTGTGTGTCCCTACTTCGAATGCCCACACGGCCAGACACATGGGCATGTGACTTGGCCGTGTGACCCCTGTAGTTACAATTTTGTAATTATTTCCTAATCTTCCATAATTGTTTCAAATTAGTCCCCACCTATTTTTAAACTACTCTTAGGGTCCCATAGCCTCATAATAAGGGTTGTAAGAGTAACTTTTACTCTGAATTGGAATGGATTAGCAAACCTATATTAGGTGCATTCTACTAACTTTATCGAAGATAAATTGAAAAGATAAGCGTAGACGAAGTATAGACCAATACTCTAATGCTAGTAATTGGAATAGTCTTGTATGTGTCCAAATTCTGACATTCTATAAAGGATAAATAGTGATAAAAGTGTAGACAGTGGAAGACCACGTTTAACATTACATAGCATGAATCATTATTTGATTGTATAATATTCTATTATGATATGATTTGATTATTTGTGACCTGATGTTGTATATTATATTGTTAATGGCTGGTATATATATGTAATTATGATTGATTAATCGTATGAATTGTTAGTAATACACGTAACCCTAATCTGACGACGGAGGAGGATTAGGGGTGTTACAAACATACTTTCCCAGTTATTGTCTCCGCAACACTGGGCACAGTTCAAGAAGAGAAATTAGTCCATATTCCCAAGCAACATAAAAGAGCTATTGCTTGCCGATATTCAAGGCATTAGTCCTTCTTTTTGCATGCACAAGATCAATTTGGAAGGTGAAGTCAAGCAATCGATTGAACAGCAAAGAATATTAAATGAAAAGATGAAAGAAGTTGTCAAAAATGAAATCATAAAATGGCTTGATGCTGGAATTATTTACCCAATTTCTGATAGCAATTGGGTAGTCTAGTGCAATGAGTGCCTAAAAAGAGTGGCATCATTGTGGTTTACAATAATAAGGATGAATTAATTCCTACACGCATTCCCACAGGATGGCGAGTTTGTATGGATTATCGTAAATTAAATGCGACCACAAATAAGGATCACTTCTCACTTCCTTTCATCAACCAAATGTTGGATCGGCTTGCTAAAAAATCCTATTATTGCTTTTTAGATGACTATTCTAGGTACAATCAAATTGCCATTGCACTGGAGGATTAGGAGAAAACAACAATCACCTGCCCTTTTGGTATTTTCGCTTTTCGTCGTATGCCTTTTGGTCTTTGCAATGCACCAGCCACATTTCAAATGTGCATGATGGTAATATCCTCATATATGATTGAAGAATCTTTAGAGGTGTTTATGGATGATTTCTCAGTCTATGGGAATAATTTTGATCATTGAGCTGACAATTTTGATAAAGTACTGAAGTGATGTGAGGACACACATCTTGTATTGAATTGGGAAAAATGTAATTTCATGGCAACTGAAGGCAGTGTGTTAGGGCACCGTATCTCTAGTCAAGGAATTCAAGTAGATAAAGCTAAGGTAGAAATCATTGAGAAATTACCTCTACCAACAAACGTGAAAGGTATTCGCAATTTTCTGGGACATGCGGGGTTTTATTGACGGTTGATTAGAGATTTTTTGAAAATTGCAAAGCCCTTATGCTCAGTGCTGGAACAGAATAAAAAATTCTTCTTTGACAACGCATGTTTGGATGCCTTTATTCAATTAAAAAAGAAGCTCGTGAATGCGCGCATTGTCGTTGCACCCGATTAGTCTCAACCTTTTGAAGTTATGTACGAAGCAAGTGACTTTGCTGTGGGTGCAATGCTAGGACAACGACAGGGAAAAATGTTTCAAGCCATCTATTATGCAAGCAAAACTCTTATAGGGGCTCAACTCAATTATACCACCACAGAGAAAGAATTGCTAGCTATAGTCTTTGCTTGCGACAAGTTTTGTTTCTATCTTGTCGGTGCAAATGTTACTATATTCACTGACCACTCGGCGTTGAGATATCTCTTTGCGAAAAAGGATGCCAAACCAAGACTGATATGTTGGATGTTACTGTTGCAAGAATTTGACATCGAGATAAAAAAAACCTTAAGAGTTTAGAAAATCAAGTTGCTGACCGTCTATCTTGATTGGAAGTTGGCAGCAAGACAGAAACATACTTCGAATTGTCGACGCATTCCCAGATGAGAAGTTATTTGCTATAGATGCAACCCCTAATGACATGTCATTTGTATCCTTCGAATTCCTAAGGTTCAACAGGACTCATTAACCGTCACCACGTGATTTTGGATATACATTGTTCAATAGAATTTTAAAAACATATTAACATTTAATTAAACAACATAAATATAATAATTCGTGCATACGAACTTACCTCGACGATTAAAGCGTAAATACAAAGTCGATTAATTCTATATCAACTCATACAAATCATCATTTCACAAATTTAACATAAAATTTTACTATTTTTATAAATAAGTCCCTAAATACAATTTTCATCAAAAATCACTTTACATAACTTGTTTATTTATCAACAAGGACTCATAATCTACCAGTAAACATCAAGAATCACACAAGACCATTAATGGCACAACCTTAAATCTTTAATAATTTTTCAAATTGATCCTCGAGCTAGCTAGATTAAGCTACAACGACTTCAAAAACATAGAAATATTAAAAACAGGATAAAAAATCACTTACATGCAATGAGAAAGCTTGGTCGAACCTTCAAGCCTCTTTAACGGTGTTTTCTTACCCTATTTTTAGTGGTGAATTAATTTTAAGATGATGAACACTTATTTTTCCTTTATTTGTTTTATGATGATTTTACTAATTACCATATTAACCTTACTTAATAACCAAACAAAAACATTAAAATCATGCCCATATTTGTCCACTATCACATTAATTAGTCTAGTTACCATCTAAGTCCTTTAGTTTAAATTTTCATGGCCATTTGATTCCTTTAACTTATAGAACCCTACTTTGACACTTTTTACGATTTAGTCCTTTTCACATAATTAAGCATGCAAACATCAAAATTTTTTAATGAAATTTTAATACGAGCCTTCTAAAATCCTGTAAAAATTAAAATAATAATAAAATAATAATTTACTAGTCATATTTATGGTCTCAAAACCACTATTCTGATTTCACTGAAAACGAGCTATTACATTCACCGATTCTTTTTGTAAAGAATGATAGGTCGCTATGATTATGCATAGATTACTTCCTGTTGAATTGGATGACCTTTAAAAATAAATACCCTTTTTCCCAGAATTGAAAATCTATTTGATCAATTAGGTAGTGCAAGGGTGTTATCTAGGATCGATCTTCGCTCTAGCTATTTTCAAGTAAAGATAAAAGGTGATGATATCCCTAAGATTCCTTTTCGAACCCAATATGGACATTATGAATTTTTGGTGATGCCATTTGGATTGACTAATGCACCTACAGTATTCATGGATTTGATGAATCGGGTATTTCAAGTTTACTTAGACAAGTTTGTAGTAGTGTTATTGATGACATACTAGTCTACTCAAGAAGCAAATCAAAGCACGTGGATCATTTGTCGGTGGTATTAAGTACTTTAGGTGAGAATCAACTATATGCCAAATTTAACAAATGTGAATTTTGATTAAAAGAAATAAAATTTCTAGGCCATGTTATCTCTGCGGATGGAATCAAGGTGGATCTTGATAAAGTCAAAGCTGTTGTGGAGTGGAAGCCGTCAAGTAATGTCATGGAAGTGTGCAACTTCTTAGGATTGGTGGGGTATTACAGATGAATTGTGAAGGGCTTTTTAATGATAGCTTGTAACAAGGCATTTTTCAGTGGTATAGAAAATAATGATTTTGGGATCACAATTTTTACGAATGAGTCCTTATATATTAGTAATTAACACTTAAGAGCTAAATATAGTATTATGGTGAATTTTTATTAAATAGATTTTATTAATTGGTTAGTTAGTCAAGGTACAAGTGGTGCTTACCAAAAGTCAATGGTTTTGGAAAATGAGGTATCGGGACCACGTTTTCATAAATCGAGCTCGTAAGTATTTTTATTAAATATTTAAAGAGTCTTTGTATTAATTAATTGAAGTTTGGTTAGGAAATTTCAATGATTTGATAGTTAATTAATGAAAAAGGACTAAATCATAAAAGTGGTAAAAGTTCAATCGCTATGGATTTTTAATTAATCGAAGGATCAATTGAGCAATTGGACCTTCTTTTGTATGTCAAACGGGGGTGGAATTCATTTGTTATCCACTAAATTTTTTAATTGAGTTTAATATTTGTTAAACATGTTTAATTAAATAAACAATGATTAATTAATTTTTAATTAAAGATATATATTAAATTAAAGAAGACAACAACCACTTTTTCCTTATTTTACTCATCTTCTTCACAAAGAAAAATAAAACAAAATGGGTCTTGGAGCTTTGGACGTTTGGTCCCTCAATTTGGTAAGATTTCAAGTTCGTGTCTTATAATTTTTATATTTTTGAGATCGTTGTAACTAGGTCTAGCTAACTTGTATCTCCATTTTCAAAATTGTTAAAGATTTTTAAAGTTTCCATTGATGTTAATTGATGTTTTTGAATGTTTATGGTAGGTTTTGAAGCTTAGAAATGAAATAGGATTAAATTGTTAAGTAAATTTTGTCAGTTTGAGTTTAGGGACTAAATTATGGATATCTTGAAATTGGTATGAAATTTTTATAAATTGTGATAATAAGAGGCTATATGATGACATAATTGAAGTGGGTTTAAAATTTAGATTTCAAATTTGAAAGATATGATAAGTTCGATTTTAAGGACTAAATTAAATAAAATTTAAAAATTTAGGGACCGCCTGAAAAATAAAATTAAGCTGATATATTTTTATAATTGGATGAAATAAGAGGGTTGAAATTGATAGATTAAATTGTATAGTTTTATAGATCAGGAATTGGACAAAATCGAAATTAATCAAGGAAAAAGGTAAATTTGCTTATTAGTCCTTAGAGAATTGACCGTTTGTAGTTTTTCCAGGTAAGTTCACATAGTATAATTGTATTTAAATTATTTTATATTTGATTTGTAAATTTTTATTTGTTTGATAATAGTTTGAATTGTGTACAATTTGGTATAACATGTGAGTTATGAACTAAAACATAGAAACACGTGAGTTCGTCTTTTTGCACATCTATTAATATTCTTCCCATGGCTAGGAAAGGTCCCTCTAAGATGATCGAAACTTTCTTAACTGTTTCAAAATCTAAAACAATGAAATCAGTAGGAAAAATAAACTTATCTACTCTTACCAAAACATCCCCAATCTTTCCTTATGGGTATGCTAAAGATCGATCTGCCAATTGGAGTGTCAAAGTTGTGGGTCTTACTTCACCTATTCCCAATAGCTTGAAAATATATTGATGCTTGCTCCTAAGTCACATAAAGCTTTACCACAGTAAGATTATCCAATATTACAGGGCATAATAAAGCTTCCAGGGTCCTTCAGTTTCGGAGGTAGCTTGTTCTGTAAGAACGCACTGCACTCCTTCGTTAGTGCTAAAGTTTCATACTCACGGAGTCTCTCCTTCATGAACTTGACATAGTTGGGACTTTGTTCTTAAGCCTCCACTAGCAGGATGTTGATGAGAAGTTGCTTTAGAACATCCAAAAACTTCTTAAATTGAACCTCTTGTTTCTGCTTAATTGATTGGAATTTTTTAGGATATAGAGGTGTTGGAACTTTGGCCTAGATTGGATAACTTTTCTAAGGAGGTAAATTTGTATCTACAGAAGGTGTTAGCTTATCAGAATTTACTAGTTTAGATTTTACCTCATAAGAATTTGTAACTTCTAGCTCTTCTGGTGGAGGAATTTCAATTGTTGGTTGACTTTCCTCCTTCTCAATAGGTTCATCTTCAACCACAACTTCTTTAGGTTCTAAAGTCTTACCACTTCATAAAGCAACTACCTTGCAGTGTTCTTTACTCAAATTCCTTGGATTTTCTGTATTGCTCGGTAAGGCTACTTGCGGTCTGTTACGAAGCTCCATAGCTAACTTACCCATTTGGTTCTCTAAATTTTTCAATGTTGTCACTTGGCTTTGGATTAACGCATCATTTTTTGTCATGTAGCCTTCAAAAAATTCTTCAAACTATTAGATAATTCAACTTGAGGTGGTTTTGGAACTTGTTGATTGAACCCTTAAGGTTGACTTGGTCTATGTAGCATGAAAGTGTTATTTGGTCCATTTCTTTGGTTATTCCAAGAAAAATTTGGATGGGTTTGCCATAAAGGACTGTAGAAATTGAACTGTGGTCCTTGTCCATTTCTATTTTGATGTCGATTTCCTACATAATAAATCAACTCGAGATTTGATGAAAAATTCTTGAAAGAATGACCGTCCCAACTATATACGCAGGAAACAACATCGAATTGACTAAGTGGCTGAGCTGCAATAGGATTAAAACCGTTAGTAGTAACAGCGACTATCTTCAAGGAATAACTCACCTCTATGAATAGTCAAAGGTGAATGTGTGGATCTTCTATGTGCTTCTAAAACATCACAGGCTTCAATTCAAACTATGATGTCTCAATCTTCGGTCTCCTAATTCCCAGATTTAACCCATTAAAAAAGGGTACAGCATACTATCTTATGGCTCGGTCCCTATCATTAGCAATAAGGATTGGATTGTGAACATTAGCGGCTCCATTCCCTTTATCATCATCATTTTGATTTCTAAGGTCCATTTCGGTTTTTCTTTAGGCTATTCTTTCTCATCTTCTTTGTCTAAATGTCCACTCGATTCCGATCTACAGGTAATAAATTGATAATTCGAGCTATGCTCATAAAAGCCTGAAAAATAAATCACAAAAAATTAAAAAATTAAGAATTAAAAATTAATTAGTAAAGTTAGAAATAAATTAGAATAAAATACAAGCCAAATTGTAAAGAATAATTTCACAAAAATGACTAAGACAACAATCCTCGACAACGGTGCCAAAAACTTGTAATGCGTGGTTTTTGCAAGTGTACATAGTCATTTCAAGTAATAAGTAAAAGAGTTATCGTCTCCACAGGGACTGTGTATGTTAATCAATTAATTTTAAAATTGAAAATTTACAAGTTGGTAGAAAAACACAATATTTTTGAGGTGAATGATTGTTAAATTAAATTAAATGAAATAAATGCAAAGTGATCCCTAATGCAAATTAATCTAAATTCAATGTATGCAATAGAATGAATGAGATAGGTTTAGCAGCAAATTCACAAACTCCAACAATCAATAACATGAGCATGCTAGAATAATTACATCTATCAACTTAGTTCATTTTTATCATGCTTAATAATGTTCTGGAAAATATTCCATGGCAACTCAATCTTTTATAAGCTTGAAACCAATATTAAGTCCTTTCAGAATATTTTACTCAGAAAAATATGCATATTACTAATCATATTTAACTAAGAGTTTCTTAAAATTCATGTGAAGTAACAGGGACAGACTAGGTTTGAATCAATTTAATCACATAAACCTAACAGCTTCGCAAGATAATAAAGCTCTCTCAAGTTATTATGAACCTTTAATTTAGTTGGCTAGGATCTAAATTAAGCATGCAGTTTTCAATTATTGTGTTCATTAATCATTGTCTACCTGGGATCGCTCAACTAATTCTAAAGCATTCAATCATGTATGAATGAAATACATGCTTGATTTTAATTGAAAACATGAATGATTGAGGCACGGAACATCATTAACACAATTTAAATGAACTTTATTGAATTAATGCAATCATTCTAGCTAAAAAAATTTAAGCTACCATTGTTGATGAAAAGATAACAAAACAAGTTGCAAACATGATTAAAATCAAAGAAAACAAAGATAAGGGAGAATAAACTCTGATTGATGTGACCTGCCTCTTTCAATAGCTAGATCTTAAGCTAAAAATCTAAGTTCATATGCGTCTACAGAACTTGGGATTGATAACTGCAATGAACATCCTATATGTACAACTTGCAACATCTATGTCTAGAGTGTTACAAATATTATGTCGAGTAGTCGCTTGCATCAAACGATTCAAGATCCAGTATTCTTAACCTTTTCAGAATTAAAAACACCTAAGAGCATAGCATACATTCAACTATGTCTAGAGCTTGTATGCATATATTTAAAATAAGCATGAATCGAATGTAACGATGATATAAACAATCTCAAATCCTAGGCATTAAAGATGATAAAACATTCACCCAAACAACTCCAACCCATAAAAGATTTAGTTCATGGGTAGAAAAGTAAACATCAAAATAGAATCATTTATCAATATTTCTCAATTAATTCGAATCACAGAAAATTCAATCTAGAAAAATAAAGACAGAACTGTAGAAAGTTAATTTCACACTTCAGCTTCTCTTTTATCTTCTGATCATACGTGAATCCAGGATAGATTTCTCTTCCCCTTCCTCAAGTCTGTATTATGCTCTCTTCTAAGCTGTTACCCTTTCTTTTTCTAGAATTCTCCAATAGAGTTCTTTTTTGCACAAAGAGAAAATTGTTGTCACCAGTCTCTTTCTCACACTAATTCTCCTCTCTTCTTTCTTCTTCTCTCTCATTATTTTATTAGGTAGATTCGTTCCACCTCAACACACATTTTTATTCCTCTTTTCAGGTTAGTTTTTTTGGTACACGCACAGCTAGCTGAAAGTGACATGGTAAAAGTGCTGAGTTATCTTCCCAGAATTGCCATGGTAATTCTATTGGCAATTAATCTTACCATTTACCACGGCAATATTTCATCTTCCTTATTTTCCTTTTTCGTCTTCTTCCTCTTCTTTCTCTTCTGTTTCCTACACATGTGTTCACACAAAACCACGCATTTCCTCCCCAAGTGATAAAAGTAACAAATAATGACCGTTATAGCGCAATCCATGCTTTGTTAAGAAATGTTCTAAATTTATCCTAAAACTGAAAATGTATTTACTTAATTACAAATAATTAATTCCATCTAGAGGCCTGAAATATAACTCTTTTGAAGAGTTATCACCTGTATAAAAAAATGTAAGTTTCTAGTTTGTTGGGTATAATTAAGTGCAAGGAAATTTATTGGGCCTGATTTATTCCGTGATATTGAAGAAAATATCAATTTTATGTGCATCCATCTACCAGCTCAGTGTAACACCCCGAACCCGAGACCGACACCGGAGTCGAACACGAGGTGTTAACAGACTTTAAACCCCTTATAAAAATATTTCTCAGACACTGCCAATCTGCGTACTAGTCGCTTTAAAAATCATATCTTGAGTTTCACAACTCGAAAATCAGTTTCGTGATTTTTCCCTGAAACTAGACTCATATGCCCATCTACATATTTTTTTCTAGAATTTTTGGTCTGGCCAATTAGTACAGTTTATTAGTCAAAGTCTCCCATGTTACAGGGATCGACTACCCTGACCTTTGCGCATTACGACTTGGATATCTCCTTGTACAGGGATCCAATACTGATTCCGTTTGTTTCTATAGAAACTAGACTCATAGAGGAATCTATCCATATATGGTATGACTCCTAATTATCTCTGGTTAATTTGTAATGAATTTCCAAAGTCGGAACAGGAAATCCAGAAACCGTTCTGGCCCTGTCTAACGAGAACCTGAATATCTCTTAACATACTATCCGTATGATTGTTTCGTTACTTTCCTATGAAATTAGATTCATCAAGGTTTGTTTACATAATTTATTCGCTATTTAATTCCCTTTCTACTATTTTTAGTGATTTTCCAAATCTACATCACTGCTGCTGTCAGCATCTGCCTTTAAGGTAGACTTTACCTATTTCATGGTTTCCATGATTCAACTAGCCCTTTTTGCATAAATAGCACAATTTATGAAAGTGATTAACCATCCCCATGGCCAATCCTTGTCAAGCATATCCACACCAAATGATTATAACAATATACTCAAACACATATAAGCCATTTTCGCATGGCTATCCAAAATTTATACAAGTCCAAAGGGTCCACGACCCACAACAAACGGGTAGTCCTATACATGCCATTTCGAAGTTCAACCAAAATTGTACCAAAAGGGGGCTTTGATAGTGTGGGCGACTTTGACCTCAAGATCCCGAGTCCGATAGCTGGAGAACCAAATCTATAAAATAGAGGAGCAATGAAACGGAGTAAGCAATTTATGCTTAGTAAGTTTTGAGCAAGGAATTCCAGCACAACAAAAGTATAGCATTCATATAGCTAAACGGATAATTTCATATGCACAAATTTACGATATCGTACTTGCTTCACATTATCAACCCTTATGTACATACACAAAAGATCAACTCAGCCAAAGGCCGGTAGCTCGTTTATCAACTGAGCGAATACTTATTTGTAAGGGCTCAACTAAATTCAAGCACATACGAAGCATACCTCAATGTTGGGATGTTTCGAGAGTATTAACTGAAATTTTACAGCAAGTTCATTCATTCCAAAATCACGTACCTTCGGAATTTAACCGGATATAGCTCCTCGTTCAAATGCCTTCGGGACATAGCCCGGTTATAGTAATTCGCACAAATGCCTTCGGGACTTAACCCGGATTTAGTAACTCGCACAAATGCCTTCGGGCTTAGCCCGGAATTAGTATCTCGCACAAATGCCTTCGGATCTTAGTCCGGATATTGTCACTTAGCACAAGCCTTCGGGACTTAGCCCGGACAGCATTCAAATAACCATGCACATTTAACAATAAATCATGGCCCATTCGTATTTCATTTTCGTTAGCAAAACTCAAACACAAGACATTTATCATTCTTGCAAATTCGGCTCAATAGCCACGCAAAGAGCATGATTTTAATTTGCTTAAAACATGATCTAATCACATCATAATTTAAGCTCTTTTACTCAAGAACTTACCTCGGGTGTTGTCGAACGATTCCGATAGCTATTCGACCACTTTTTCCTTCCCTTTATCGGATTTAGTTCCCCTTTGCTCTTGAGCTTAATTAAACAAATAAATTGATTTAATCATTTCAGCATCGAAAAGAGGAACACAAGGCACTTAGCCCATATTTATACATTAGACATTAAAGTCACATATGTACGGAATCATGAATCAAACTCAACATTTTAGCTAATTTTTCCCCCTTGGCCGAATATGCATGTCTATTTTGGGGCCGATTTCAACACTTAATACATTCTACAAGTATGGTCACTTGTATTGACTAAACACCCTTTTGTTTCAAGTTCAAAACTTGGCTAATACACACATATACACACTAGTAAAGCATCCTCTCCCTTTCCATCAATTTAACACATGCATTGCTCATTAACATGCAAAAGTTATATTCGGCCTTAGCGCACAACTTGCTAGCCGATTCTTCTCCATTTAGCAACCAATGCACATATGTGCTCACTCAAAAATGCTAAAAAGGAGGTTCAAGAATCATCAAGCCACCATCACATGCATCATTAAAAAGCTTCATATTTAGCATGCAATGGCATTAACACAACCTCCACCTAGGCCGAATCTTAACTCATCCTCATGCCTCATCACCACAACATCAAACATCAACCAAGAATGATGCATCCATGGTCGAGTGTCATTTCCATCACATAGCAAGATTTAGACCATGGGCTAGGTAGAACTCAAGCTAACAACTAAAACATGCATGCATCTCATGGAACATCATCAAACATACCTTAGCCTAGCTACATGCATGGCCGAACCTCTTCAACCTTTCTTCTTCCTTCCTCCTTAAAATTTTTGGCCAAGGATGAACCAAAGGATGAGCATTTTTTTTCTTTGTTTTTTTCTTTCTAGTTTTGGCTAAATGAAGATGAGAAAGGATGAACAAAAATTTTCTCCTTTCTTTTCTTTAGCTCACGGCAATGGGGGGGGAAACAACTACACACATTTTTTTTTGTATTCATCATACTCCTTTTCATTATTTTATGCCCATGCCCCTTATTTTATTTTTTTCCTACATACCTCACTAGGCCAACATGTTCCCAACATGTTTCCACCCATAGCATGGCCAACCACTAGCTCAAATTTTGGGTAATTTGACATGCAAACCCATCATTTTCACAACATGCATTAATAGACCATTTTAAATTAGCCTATCATATTTTCACCATGTCTCATATCAATCCCTATTTAATAATTTCTCATGCAATTGGCAAAATTAGAGAATGAAACTTCCACATACTCATGTACACACATAATAATCATAGAATATGGAAATCAATTATTTTTATGACTCGGTTTTTTGGTCCCGAAACCACTTCCCGACTAGGGCCAATTTTGGGCTGTCACAACTCTCCCCCACTTAAAAAATTTTTGTCCCTGAAAATCTTACCGGTAAATAGGTTTGGGTATCGTTCTTTCATCGAGCTCTCGGTTTCCCAAGTAGGTTCCTCGATCCCGTGTTTGAGCCATAACACCTTAACTAACGGAACCCTTTTGTTTCGCAACTCCTTCACTTCACGAGCTAGGATACGTATCGGTTCTTCTTCATAACTCATATCGGCTTGAATTTCAACCTCTGATGGGCTAATTATATGCGATGGATCAGATAGATAGCGTCGAAGCATCGAAACATGAAAGACGTCGTGAATCTTTTCAAGCTCAGGGGGTAAAATCAATCTATACGCAACCGGACCAACTCGTTCGGAGATTTCGTACGGCCCAATGAATCTCGGGCTCAACTTGCCCTTACGGCCAAACCTGAGTACCTTTTTCCAAGGCGAAACTTTAAGGAACACTTTATCTCCCACCTGATATTCAATGTCCTTTCGTTTCAAATCCGCATATGATTTTTGACGATCTGTGGCTGCTTTCAGACTTTCACGGATTACCTTTACTTTCTGTTCGGCATCCTTAATCAAATCAACTCCGAAAATTTTACTTTCACCGAGCTCGGTCCAAAACAATGGTGTACGGAATTTACGACCGTACAAAGCCTCGTAAGGTGCCATCTTAATACTTGATTGAAAACTATTGTTGTAAGCGAATTCAATCAAAGGTAAATACCGTTCCCATGAACCACTGAACTCGAGGATGCAACATCTCAACATATCCTCAAGTATCTGAATTATCCGCTCAGATTGACCATCGGTTTGGGGATGAAAAGCAGTGCTAAAATGCAGCTTGGTACCCAAAGCTTCTTGCAATTTCCTCCAAAATCGCGAGATGAATCTCGGATCTCTATCGACACGATAGAAATAGGTACCCCGTGTAATCTCACAATCTGAGAAACGTACAATTCAACTAGTCTATCCAATGAAAAATCCATACACACGGGGATAAAGTGAGCCGACTTAGTCAGTCTATCGACAACAACCCAAATCGCATCCTTCTTACTTGTTGACAATGGCAGTCCGGACACAAAGTCCATTGTGACTCGATCCCATTTCCACTCGGGTATCATGATCGGCTGAAGTAATCCTGAAGGCACTTGATGTTCCGCTTTCACTTGTTGACATATTAAACATCTCGAAACAAGGTCGGAGATGTCTCGTTTCATACCATGCCACCAAAACCAACGTTTCAAATCGTTGTACATTTTCGTACTCCCCGGGTGACTTGACATTCGGCTACAATGGGCTTCGTTCAGAATCATCGAAATGAGTTCCGAACTCCTTGGAACACACAAACGACTTCTGAACCTCAAACAATCATCATCATTAATTTGAAACTCCGATTCCTTGTTCGGAGCACACTCAGCCCGTTTTGCAACCAATTCATCATCAACTTTCTGGGCTTCACGAATTTGATGAATCAATAATGGTTTGGCTTTTAATTCAGCAACTAACACATTGTCAGGTAGAACAGACAAATGCACATTCATTGCTCGTAAAGCAACCAATGACTTCCGGCTTAAGCCGTCCGCAACCACATTAGCCTTTCCCGGGTGGTAATCAATGACAAGCTCGTAATCTTTCAACAACTCAAGCCAACGTCTTTGTCGCAGATTTAAGTCTCTTTGAGTCATCAAATATTTGAGACTTTTGTGATCCGAAAATACATGGCACTTTTCACCAAATAAGTAATGTCGCCATATTTTTAAAGCAAATACGATGGCAGCTAGTTCAAGATCATGGGTCGGATAATTTTTCTCATGTGGCTTTAATTGTCTCGACGCATAGGCCACAACTCGACCTTCTTGCATCAATACGCAACCCAACCCAAGTAGGGATGCGTCACTATAAATGACAAACTCTTTGCCTGATTCGGGTTGCACTAAAATTGGAGCTTCAGTCAAATGAGTTTTCAGTTGATCGAAACTTTTCTGACATTTCTCCGTCCATTCGAACTTAACATCCTTTTGAAGTAGCTTCGTCATTGGTGTGGCTATCATCGAGAAACCTTTGACAAATCGTCGGTAATAACCGGCGAGCCCCAAAAGCTCTGAACTTCGGTAATATTTCTTGGAGGCTTCCAGTTAAGCATGGCTGAAATTTTGGTCGGGTTAACTTGAATACCCGATGCGGATACCACATGACCCAAGAAGCTAACCTCTCTTAACCAGAACTCACACTTACTGAACTTAGCATATAACTGCTTATCCCGCAAAATTTGCAACACCAGTCTCAGGTGCTCAGCATGTTCGGTCTCATCTCTTGAATAGACCAAGATGTCATCAATGAACACAACTATGAACCGATCCAAATATGGTCTGAAGATCCGATTCATCAAATCCATAAATACCGCAGGGGCATTAGTGAGCCCAAATGGCATCACTAAGAACTCGTAGTGACCATATCTCGTCCTGAAGGCAGTTTTGGGTATGTTCGATTCTCGAATTCGCAACTGATAATAGCCCGATCTCAAATCTATTTTTGAGAACACTGTGGCTCCCTTCAGTTGGTCGAACAAATCATCGATGCGCGGCAACGGATATTTGTTCTTTATCGTCACTTTATTCAGTTGACGATAGTCAATGCACAACCTCATGGTTCCGTCCTTCTTTTTCACGAACAATACCGGTGCACCCCAAGGTGAGAAACTTGGTCGAGCAAAACCTCTATCCGTCAATTCTTGCAACTGAGCTTTCAACTCTTTTAACTCGGTTGGTGCCATACGATACGGACCTATCGAAATCGGCGTAGTCCCAGGTACAAGCTTAATACCAAACTCTACCTCCCGAACAGGTGGTAAACCCGGTAATTCTTCAGGAAAAACATCCGGGTATTCACAAACCACCGGCACAGATTCGGGTTTCTTGTCTAATTCTTTGTCATCCAGTACATACGCAAGGTATGCTTCGCACCCTTTTCTTACATATTTCTGGGCCAACAATGCTGATATTACAGCTGGCATCCCCTCCAAGTCCGTAGACTCAACTCGGATTACTTCGTTATTTGCGCACCTCAAATCAATAGTCTTGCTTTTGCAATTCACAACCGCATCATGCGCGGTCAACCAATCCAAACCAAGAATAACATCAAATTCATCAAACGGCAAAAGCATCAAGCCCGCCGGAAAACAGGAACCTCGAATTTCTAGGGGACATTTCTTACACACTTTGTCGACAAGCACGTAACGACCCAAGGGATTTGACACCCGAATTACGAACTCAGTAGACTCAATAGGTAAAGTCTTACTGGATGCTAAGGTTTCACATATGTAAGAATGAGTAGAACCGGGGTCAATCAAAGCAATTACATTAGTATCCAAGAGAGTAAAAGTACCGGTAATAACATCAGGCGAAGAAGCATCCTCGCGGGCACGTATAGCATAAGCTCTAGCAGGCGCACGAGCCTCGGATCTCGTCGTAGCATCTCTAGATCCTCTCTGACCACCACCAGCATTGCCCGTATTTCCAGATGGTCTACCTCGAGCAGTGGTAGCACCCGGTTTCCCACTCTGATTTACATTCTGTTCAGACAACCTCGGGCAATCTTTAATGAAGTGGTCAACCGATCCGCACTTGTAACAGGAGCGGTCAGGGAATCTACAACTCCCCGAATGCCATTTACCGCAATATCGACATTTCGTTCTGTCTCGACGTTCATTCCTAACACTGGCGACCGAAGTGCCTCGTGTACCCACAGGGGGTCGATCACGATCTCGTCTAAAAAGGCCCGAAGTGCCTCTCGACCAGCCCACATCATCTCGAAATTTCTTCGATGCCTGTTGAAGAGACTTTCCCAAAGATCTTTTACGAAACTCTCCAGTTCCCTCATCAACTTTTTGTTTTTCTTTCTAAGCTCTTCGGCTTTACAAGCTCGCTCGACAAGTACTACGAACTCTCGTATTTCAAGAACGCCAACGAACATTTTTATATCTTCATTCAGCCCATCCTCGAAGCGTTTACACATAATAGCCTCGGACGAAACACATTCTCGAGCGTATCTACTAAGTCTAACAAATTTCGCTCGTAATCAGTAACTGACATAGAACCTTGCTTAAGCTCAAGAAATTCCTTCCGTTTTTGATCAACAAATCTCTGACTGATATACTTTTTCCGAAACTCAGTTTGGAAAAACTCCCAATTACTTGCTCTCGGGGCACAACAGAAGTCAGAGTACTCCACCAATAGTAGGCAGAATCGCGTAGCAAGGAGATAGTACACTTTAGGCATTCATCGGGTGTACAAGATAGCTCATCGAGTACCCGGATAGTGTTGTCCAACCAAAATTCAGCTTGCTCGGCATCGTCGCATCCGTAGCCTTAAATTCAGTAGCCCCATGTTTTCGGATTTTGTCAACTGGGGGCTTATTTGACCTTATTTGGTCAGTTACCGGAGGTATTGTAGGTGCGGGGGTGGTATTAGTCGGGAATGGAGGTTGTGGAACAGCCGTATTAGTTCGAATGTATTGGTTGAACCAATCATTCATCACGCTATAGAAAGCTTGTCTAGCTTCTCATTCGGGTTACTAGCATTAGGTTGAGAGTCCGCCGGCGCTGTCCCTTGTGCGGGAGCAGCGCTACACTCTCAAGATCATCAGCTACCTCTCGTCGGGATCGGATCCATTACTATAAATAAACACATTTACAATTGTCAGAAATCACCACACTATCAAGTAATCACATAAAATGGCATGTATAGCTAGACCCAACGCATTACGGTATCCTAGAATCGACTAAACCGTAGCTCTGATACCAATCAAAGTAACACCCCGAACCCGAGACCGACACCGGAGTCGAACACGAGGTGTTAACAGACTTTAAACCCCTTATAAAAATATTTCCCAGACACTGCCAATCTGCGTACTAGTCGCTTTAAAAATCATATCTTGAGTTTCACAACTCGAAAATCAGTTTCTTGATTTTTCCCTGAAACTAGACTCATATGCCCATCTACATATTTTTTTCTAGAATTTTTGGTTGGCCAATTAGTACAGTTTATTAGTCAAAGTCTCCCATGTTACAGGGATCGACTACCCTGACCTTTACGCATTACGACTTGGATATCTCCTGTACAGGGCTCAATACTGATGCCGTTTGTTTCTATAGAAACTAGACTCAAGAGGAATCTATCCATATATGGTATGACTCCTAATTATCTCTGGTTAATTTGTAATGAATTTCCAAAGTCGGAACAGGAAATCCAGAAACCGTTCTGGCCCTGTCTACGAGAACCTGAATATCTCTTAACATACTGTCCGTATGATTGTTTCGTTACTTTCCTATGAAGTAGATTCATCAAGGTTTGTTTACATAATTTATTCACTATTTAAATCCCTTCCTACTATTTTTAGTGATTTTCAAATCTACATCACTGCTGCTGTCAGCATCTGCCTTTAAGGTAGACTTTACCTATTTCATGGTTTCCATGATTCAACTAGCCCTTTTTGCATAAATAGCACAATTTATGAAAGTGATTAACCATCCCCATGGCCAATCCTTGTCAAGCATATCCACACCAAATGATTATAACAATATACTCAAACACATATAAGCCATTTTCGCATGGCTATCCAAAATTTATACAAGTCCAAAGGGTCCACGACCCACAACAAACGGGTAGTCCTATACATGCCATTTCGAAGTTCAACCAAATTGTACCAAAAGGGGGCTTTGATAGTGTGGGCGACTTTGACCTCAAGATCCCGAGTCCGATAGCTAGAGAACCAAATCTATAAAACAGAGGAGCAATGAAACGGAGTAAGCAATTTATGCTTAGTAAGTTTTGAGCAAGGAATTCCAGCACAACAAAAGTATAGCATTCATATAGCTAAACGGATAATTTCATATGCACAAATTTACGATATCGTACTTGCTTCACATTATCAACCCTTATGTACATACACAAAAGATCAACTCAGCCAAAGGCCGGTAGCTCGTTTATCAACTGAGCGAATACTTATTTGTAAGGGCTCAACTAAATTCAAGCACATACGAACATACCTCAATGTTGGGATGTTTCGAGAGTATTAACTGGAATTTTACAGCAAGTTCATTCATTCCCAAATCACGTACCTTCAGAATTTAACCGGATATAGCTCCTCGTTCAAATGCCTTCGGACATAGCCCGGTTATAGTAATTCGCACAAATGCCTTCGGGACTTAACCCGGATTTAGTAACTCACACAAATGCCTTCGGGCTTAGCCCGGAATTAGTATCTCGCACAAATGCCTTCGGATCTTAGTCCGGATATTGTCACTTAGCACAAGCCTTCGGGACTTAGCCCGGACAGCATTCAAATAACCATGCACATTTAACAATAAATCATGGCCCATTCGTATTTCATTTTCGTTAGCAAAACTCAAACACGACATTTATCATTCTTGCAAATTCGGCTCAATAGGCACACAAAGAGCATGATTTTAATTTGCTCAAACATGATCTAATCACATCATAATTTAAGCTCTTTTACTCAAGAACTTACCTCGGGTGTTGTCGAACGATTCCGATAGCTATTCGACCACTTTTTCCTTCCCTTTATCGGATTTAGTTCCCCTTTGCTCTTGAGCTTAATTAAACAAATAAATTGATTTAATCATTTGAGCATCGAAAAGAGGAACACAAGGCACTTAGCCCATATTTATACATTAGACATTAAAGTCACATATGTACGGAATCATGAATCAAACTCAACATTTTAGCTAATTTTTCCCCCTTGGCCGAATATGCATGTCTATTTTGGGGCCGATTTCAACACTTAATACATTCTACAAGTATGGTCACTTGTATTGACTAAACACCCTTTTGTTTCAAGTTCAAAACTTGGCTAATACACACTAGTAAAGCATTCTCTCCCTTTCCATCAATTTAACACATGCATTGCTCATTAACATGCAAAAGTTATATTCGGCCTTAGCACACAACTTGTTAGCCGATTCTTCTCTATTTAGCAACCAATGCACATATGTGCTCACTCAAAAATGCTAAAAAGGAGGTTCAAGAATCATCAAGCCACCATCACATGCATCATTAACAAGCTTCATATTTAGCATGCAATGGCATTAACACAAACTCCACCTAGGCCGAATCTTAACTCATCCTCATGCCTCATCACCACAACATCAAACATCAACCAAGAATGATGCATCCATGGCCGAGTGTCATTTCCATCACATAGCAAGATTTAGACCATGGGCTAGGTAGAACTCAAGCTAACAACTAAAACATGCATGCATCTCATGGAACATCATCTAAACATACCTTAGCCTAGCTACATGCATGGCCGAACCTCTTCAACCTTTCTTCTTCCTTCCTCCTTAAAATTTTTGGCCAAGGATGAACCAAAGGATGAGCATTTTTTTTTCTTTGTTTTTTTCTTTCTAGTTTCGGCTAAATGAAGATGAGAAAGGATGAACAAAAATTTTCTCCTTTCTTTTCTTTAGCTCACGGCAATGGGGGGGGAAACAACTACACACATTTTTTTTGTATTCATCATACTCCTTTTCATTATTTTATGCCCATGCCCCTTATTTTATTTTTTTCTACATACCTCACTAGGCCAACATGTTCCCAACATGTTTCCACCCATAGCATGGCCAACCACTAGCTCAAATTTTGGGTAATTTGACATGCAAACCCATCATTTTCAGAACATGCATTAATAGACCATTTTAAATTAGCCTATCATATTTTCACCATGTCTCATATCAATCCCTATTTAATAATTTCTCATGCAATTGGCAAAATTGGAGAATGAAACTTCCACATACTCATGTACACACATAATAAGCATAGAATATGGAAATCAATTATTTTATGACTCGGTTTTATGGTCCCGAAACCACTTCCCGACTAGGGTCAATTTTGGGCTGTCACAACTTTCAATACAGGAGTATTTCTAACAAATTTGCGGCGAACTTGTTGTGTTGCGAAAAGTTGCCACTCAGCATTAGTAAAGAGGAGTCTGAAAATCCTCTATTCAAAGACCTAAACCAGCGACAATTATAGCTAAAGCATTCAGACATGGAATAATTGCCTTGCATTGATCGATTCACCATCTCCGTCTACTAAGGATATAGGATTGCTAAGCTAAAAAAGGGTCCCAGACGTAAAGGCCAAAATTGTTCTTTGTCTTTATTTTTGATATTGTTCCGAAAGCTTCATTAAATGTGTCATTAAATTTAAAGCCTACTTAATTAATTTAGTTGTACGGAAATTAAATGGTTCTATAGAAGCCATTACTTAATACACAATGATTTTAGACATGCCATTATTTTTAATTTATAGCACTGGAACACGATAACCATGTCAAATCGAGCACTAGATATTGTTTCACATTGTTTAAATTGACACAAATATCATTATTATAAACATTAAGTTCATGTCAATAATGTGGAATTGGAATGTTCTAGCATGGTGTGAAATTGAAATAACCTCGATTCATTGAAAGCCTTTATACAATTTAATTCACATTGCTTTGATGGAAAAATGCCTTGACTTCTCAAAGTTTTGAAAAGACACATATCATGCCACGAAATATCCTCCAAGGGACGTGCACTGTAATATGTAATAGTTTCTTGCCTATGGACTCATTTTTTTCATTTTCCATTTTCGCTCCTTCGATACTAATCTAATAGTTATGACCACTTTCATTTCCATAGAGGAGAGGCAATCTCGAAATCCACGTCAAAATGATGTAATTATTCAAAGTCTTAACTTGATTTCCTTATTCTTCTTCCTTTACATTACTTGTTTTATCAAGATCGAGAATGAAACTCCAAATATGTCGACGACGTACACCCCACATTTCCCTACTAAAAAAGGATCAATTTATATAAAAACTAAATCCTATTTAATATTTGGGAAATACCTACGAGAGTTATAAAAATGAAATGTCATTTGTTGTTTCCAATTTCACTCTCTAAAAGAATTTTTCATTTTCCAAGCTCTGTTACTCATTCCACTAAAAGCTTTCGTTCATATTTCAGTAAAATTGGGGCAGAACGCTTACGCCTAAAAATTCAACGTAGAACGAAGAAGACAATAACCGAATGGAGTCCCACAATAAAGACATACATCGACTTAATATCAGAACGTGAAATATTGTTGGTGAATTAATTTTGAATGTCAATCATTTAGTTTCCATTTTACATTTTACAAATATGATAAGTGTGATAAAAAACTTTTAACAACAACAAGGTTATAATATTTTACGCTTTGCATAATTATTTCTACATTGTGGCACAAACAAATCACTGTTAGGGGAATCTGGTATAGCTCATTCAATTTTGAGATGCACGTGAATTTTCACCATCAACATAACATGTGCATACACAACTTCAAAACATTAGAAAAATAGGATGGCACGCATAACGAATATGTGTGCCTGTCATGCACGTGCACTATATCCCATATTGCTTTTTCCATGTGTTATTTTCTCCATATTACCGTCCTGGTGTTTGTTTGGAGTGGACGTAATAGTTCAATCCTAGTTTCAACGCAGAAACACGTGTACGACATAATCATCTTTATTGAACCTCATTTAAGTGATCCATTTAATGCCATTTAAGAATTATAAAGGGAAGTATAAATGTGTGTCTTTGTTTTAATATTTAGATTTGTAGTAATAAAAATTAATGCTAATTAAACTGAAATATGGACTGTTATAATTAAATGAAATAGTTAATGTTTTCGTTTATTGTAACGTATCCTAGTCTAATGTGGTTATAACACTTCCTTTAAATGCCAGTTTTTTCCCCTGCAAATCTCGTTCGAAATTAATTTTACGAACCAAGTTTAACTAGTAACATCAGATTCGTACAGCATGGCAAGCCTTAATGTTTCTTTCGTACTAGTGGTTTTATTTTTAACTTTTGGGGCAGTAATGGCTACGAAGGAGAACGACCAGATTATTAAGGAAAATAATTGTGAAAGTAAAATGTGTTTGCCCTGTGTTCTAGAAGCTTTTACGAGTATTTCAATACAGGGAGTATTTCTAACAAATGTTGTGGCGAAATTGTTGTGTTAGCAAACATTTGCCACTCAGGCATTAGTAAAGAGGACTCTTGAAAATCTTCTATTCAAAGACCTAAACCCAGCAACAATTATAGCTAAGAGCATTCAGACATGGAATAATTGCCTTGCATTGATCGATTCACCATCTCCGTCTACTTAAGAATATAGGATTGCTAAAGCTAAAAAAGGGTTCCCAGACGTAAAGGGCCAAAATTGTTCTTTTGTCTTTATTTTTGATATTGTTCCGAAAGCTTCATTAAAATGTGTCATTAAATTTAAAGCCTACTTAAATTATATTTAGTTGTACGAAAATTAAATGGTTCTATAAGAACAAATTACTTAATACACAATGATTTTATACATGCCATTATTTTTAATTTATAGCACTGGAACACGATAACCATCTAAATCGAGCACTAGGTATTGTTTCACATTGTTTAAATTGACACAAATATCATTATTATAAACATTAAGTCATGTCAATAATGTGGAATTGGAATGTTCTAGCGTGGTGTGAAATTGAAACAATCTCGATTCCTTGAAAGCCTTTATACAATTTAAATTCACATTGCCTTTGATGGAAAAAATGCCTTGACTCTCAAAGTTTTGAAAAGACACATATCGTGCCACGAAATATCCTCCAAAGGACGTGCACTGTAAATTTGTAATAGTTCCTTGCCTATGACTCATTTTTTTTCATTTTCCATTTTCGCTCCTTCGATACTAATCTAATAGTTATGACCATTTTCATTTCATAGAGGAGAGGCAATCTCGAGATCCACGTCAAAAATGATGTAACGATTCAAAGTCTTAACTTGATTTCCTTATTCTTCTTCTTTACATTACTTGTTTTTATCAGATCGAGAATGAAACTCCAATATGTCAGGACGTACGCCCCACAGTTTCCCTAATAAAAAGGATCAATTTAATAAAAACTAAATCCTATTCATTATTTGCGAAATACCTACGAGAGTTATAAAAATGAAATGTCATTTTTTTTTCCAATTTCACTCCCAAAAAGAATTTTTCATTTTCCGGCTCTGTTACTCATTCCACTAAAAGCTTTCGTTCATATTTCAGTAGATTGGGCCAGAACGCTTACGCCTAATATTCAATGTAGAACGAAGAAGACAATAACCAATTGGAGTCCCACGATAGAGCATACACGACTTAATATCTGAACGGGAAATTTGTTGATGAATTAATTTTGAATGTCAATCATTTAGTTACCATTTTACATTTTACAAATATGATAAGTGTGATAAAAAACTTTTTTAACAACACACTTTGCATAATTATTTCTACATTGTGGCACAAACATATCACTGTTAGGGGAATCTGGTATAGCTCATTCAATTTTGAGATGCACGTGAATTTTAACCATCAACATAACATGTGCATACACAACTTCAAGACATTAGAAAAATAGGATGGCACGGATAACGAATATGTGTGCCTGTCATGCACGTGCAGTATATCCCAATTGCTTTCTCCATGTGTTATTTTCTCCATATTACCGTCCAGGTGTTTTTTTGGCAGTGGACGTAATAGTTCAATCCTAGTTTCAACGCAGAAACACGTGTAAGACATAATCATATTTATTGAACCTAATTTAAGTGCTCCATTTAATGCCATTAAGAATTATAAGGGAAGTATAAATGTGTGTCTTTGAATTAGTATTTTTAGAGTTGTAGTAATAAAAATTAATTGCTAATTTAAACTGAAATATTGATTGTTATAATTAAATTAAATATGAATGTTTCTTTTATTGTAACGTATTCTAGGTCAAGTGGTTATACAATCTATAAATGCCAGTTTATTCCCCTGTAAATGTCATTCGAAATTAATTTTACGAACCGGTTTAACTAGCTAACATCAGATTCGCACAGCATGGCAAGCCTTAATGTTTCTTCCGTACTAGTGGTTTTATTTTAACTTTTGGGGGCCAGTAATGGCTGCGAAGTGAGACGAGTAGTTATTAAGGAAAATAATTGTGAAAGTTAAAATGGGTTTGCCCCTGTGTTCTAGAGCTTT